>NC_133449.1:202028596-202331228 GCF_048565385.1 Saimiri boliviensis
GCACATACACACACGATGGATTAATAAGCGATTAAATGAAATTCAAAATATTCCAGGAGGCATAGCTTTTAATTTCTAATTTCTAGCTCAGTTGAGAAAATTATCTTAAAACCATTCAAATTAAACATGACTGAAAATTAACTGTTTGATTGTTTATGTATAATTTTGAGCTTGATGTATTTCAGGAATCAGGATCTGATTGGAAGTAGTGTCAAAGGTCAGCTAATTTAGCCTTCTGCCAACAAGCTCTTGGCTGTTTTATCTATTGCATATAGCTCATTGTTTTTTATTTCTCATCTCATTATCATGTTTTCTTCATATACCATTTGGGTCCACTTCGTTAACATATCAAATCACACTCTATCTGACACTCAAAATGTTTCTTACAACTAAAAGATCAGCACTTTCTTAGAGCATTTTTAAAATCGGGTTATTCATTATCAGTTTTTTTAAAAAGACCGTAACACATCCCCTTAACTTTGTAGCTTAGAAACGTCTATGAGAAATTTAAAAATACAGAGGCGTCTCCCTGGAGCGTGTGTTTTGCAGGAGCAGAGCAGGGAGGGCACGGTGGACTGCCAAAGGGCACACTGCTCGAGGTAAGACACTGGCAGGTGCCGATTTTTCTTTGCTCGGGTCTTGCTCTGTTTTTCCAGGCCCGTGGCTTGCAGGTTTATTAAAATGCTAATGCTGTTTATTCCATTTTTATTGGCAGCTCTCCAGATTTGCTTATTGATATATCTGAATTACAGTGGAATGCAACAGCAAAGTCTCACTTGACTCTTTCCTTAGATTTTTGTCAGCGGAAATATATATACCTCAGTGTGAGATAGATCATGTGTACTTTTTAATCTGTATGAAAGTGAAATGTTATAAGGGAACTGTCAACTGCTTGAAAATGAGCTTTTAGTGGGATAGTGAGGTGTCTCACGTGGGCTTCTTCCTTAGGTTAGTATATTATTTCACTCCCTGAAGAATAATCATATTTTCAGTAACAAGCACTCAAGTGTATTTGTGGATTTGCTTTGTTGTTTCCATTTTCTGTGCTTTGATATTTCACATCTTATGCACACTGACTAAAGTGTAGACTAATAAACTGCAGAGTAATCCACTTGTGACTTGCAGCAGATGGAAGAGTTTTCATGTTCCTACATGTCTTTCTGAAATTTTTAACCACAGACACTCAGAATTGTAAAGAACTTCTGAGCAGTATAACCCATCTAACACCTGTATTTTGCTATTTTGAAACTGAAGCTCAAGGATAATCTGTGACCTGTCCAGGTTCATGCAGCTAGTTAGTGATGAAGGTGAAGCCTGAATGCTGCTTTGCGTTGTGAGGCTGTTATATACCACTATGCTCAGCTACTCCCTTGCCTTTCTTTATTAGAAATTTATTTGTCACCAACACTTGTTGTTTTTTTTTTTTTCATGGTGTAGAATTGACTGTGGTCTCTAGGTTGTAGGCTCTTGTATTTCTTTTATGTTCCTTTAAGAGGAAAATAGCATACACACAGTAGATTTTTAGTAAATATTTTTTAAAAGAAAATCAAGACTACCTAATATCCCACTGTTCAGAGATTTTCACTGTTTACATTTTGGTGATCATCTTTTCAGTTATATGCATATCCGTGTGTAAATTGCCCACTTCCTTCTGCAATTACACTGTCCGTAATATTTTGCAATTTGCGTCTGTCACTCAGCTTCTTTTTGTTTTAATAAATATAGACCCATGTCACCATTTCTAATAGGTTAGTGGTAAGATTTAGCACAGTGTATTTAACCGATCTCTTATTATTAGACATTCTGACTAGTTCCAATTTTTAATCCTATAAATAACTGTATGATAAACATTCTTATACGTATATCTTTATATACTTTTTTGTTGTCTCCTTAGGAATAATTTCTTGAAATGGAATTTCTATGTCTATGTCTGTTTCTCCATACCTATGCCAATTGTGGATGCTACCATCAGCTATTTTGGAGTATTTAAAAATAGCTTTAAGGTTTAAGAACTGACAAAACTTGGAATAAGTTATTTAGGCACAAGCATATTTTTCACTAAGGGGCAGAATATGGTAGTAGGTATGAGCATCGGCTCTGGAGCCAGACCATCTGGAATTGAATCCTGGCTCTGCCACTTTTTACCTGCTTGTCATTGGGCAAGTTACTTAACCTCCCTGTTTCACATTTTCTCATCTGACAATGGGGACAGCAGTAGTACTTATTTCATAAACTTATTGTATGATTTAAATTTATTGTGTGATTATATATATGAAGTACTTAGAATAGTTCCTGGCACATAGTTGACTACTCAATACATATCATTCATAATAATAATTATTATTATCAGTCAGTGAGTATTTAATTTCTGCCTACAATTTATAGTACATGATGTTGGAATGTGGAATTTGAAAAGAAATGTGAGAAATTACCACAGTGTTTAAAAAAAAAAAAGCCCTACCAAAAACTAGAGGAGATAAGATGTTAAGTAAATGAAAGTTGCATAATTAGGTTAAATAAAGCAGAACTACGGCCTAAGAAGAGGCTTGGACTAAGACATCTTTAATTACCAAATGAGTGATATATTCATGAAATAGGGTCCTCTTTTAATACTTGGAAGGGCAAAAATGAAGTTTGTTCTACTTTTTTATTCTAACAGGAACAAACCTTCTGATTTAGAGTGGTCATATGTCTCACTTGGTACAGCACAGTCCTGGTTCGTATGGCTTAATGTCATGGTTGGATAATTAATTAATTATATGATTATCCTATTTTCTGTTGATATCTTCTTTCTGTCAGTGTCATTGTGATGTCGATTCTTGCTTAGGCCTGAGAACTATTACTAAGGCATCTTTGCTCATTTGTTCTGTTTTGGATTGATTTTATAGTTTGATTTAGAGGACAATCCTATTTTCAGGTGCTCAGGGAAAAGCTCATACTTGCCTATCATGTACTGCTTATAAATGTCAGGAGAGAAAATCTAGAAAAATAGTTTATTGTCAAGTTTTAGATGATTTAGTGTGTTGCATTAAGATAACCAATGAAGACTTTATTTTTCTGAGATTAAAGAAAGCAATATTTTAGGCAATTAGGCGGAAAGTTTTAAAACTATAAGTGAAACAAATCCAGTGTTTCTTGGACTTCTAACATGTAATTTTGCACAAAAGTTAGCAGGTAATGCTAAACATGTTTTGACCCATGTGTAGTTCTCTGTATCTTCAATATAAATTTTAAAAAATGTTTTAATGTCCTGCATTGTTGACATCTTAGCCCATTTTCCTGTATTTGATTGTCAGTTGAACCTTCTTATTTTCTTGCCTTTGGAATCACAATAATACATTTAAAGGATTGAGAGTTTAGTCTTTGAATTATGAATAAGTGATAAGGAGAATGTAAAGGAATAGAGGTTGACTCTCTGATGGTCCCTGGCAAAAATGAAACATTTTAGCCTCTTTCGTTATGACTGTCTTCTAATTAGATATTAGCAAATGTGAGAGGAAAATGCTTGTCACATTTGGATTTATTATGTAGGAAATTTATGCTCTGAATCATAATGGGACTAGATGACTTTTTTTCTGATCTTGGTAAGAATATTATAAGAGTTTGATCCAATACAATTTGTATTTCTTAAAAATTCCTTTTTTACATGTTAGGCACTGTGCTTTGTACGGGTGATACATAGTTGAATCAGAAATGGGCTCTACTCTGAGGGGTTAATAAGGCCTGTGGATGGCTACTTAGGATTTCAGAAACGTCTGCAAATCAGTATAGAATGATAACAGTAACCACTAACACTTCTATAGCACTGACTCTGACAGTTACTATTCCAAGTGTTTTTTATATATATTAAATTTCTAATAACCCTGTGAGGTGATACTGTTATTGTGCCCAGTTTTCAAATGAGAGAACCAAGGCACGAGAGATTAAATAACTTGCTCAATGTTGTATAGGTAGAAAACAATTTTCTATTCCAAGTGAACTATCTTGAGAAGCATTATTCACATGTCACTGTTTTGTGTCTTATAAATATTATGAGAAGTAGTTGCTTATGTATTTCAAGAATGAATATGTGGAAATTACTGAATATAATTCATTCATTCATTTACCAGATTTTTGTATGTTTGTTTGTTTGTTTTTGACACAGAGGCTTGCTCTGTCACCCTCACTCTTGTATGGCTGTAGTGCAGTGCCATACCTCACTGTAACCTTGAACTTATGGGTTCAAGCAATCCTCCAGCCTCAGTCTCCCAAGTAGCTGGGACTACAGGTGCACATCACCATGCCTAGCTAATTTTTACATTTTTTATAGAGGTAGAGTCTCAGTGTCTTACTCAGCCTGGTCTCAAATACCTGGTCTCAAGCAGTCTTCCTGCCTCTGCTCCCAAAGTGCTGGGATTACAGGCATGAGCCACTGCACCCAACTCCAGATGTTTATTGAGCTCCTACCTTGATCCAGCATTTGGAATAAAGCAGTGAGTAGAACATTTGGGTTTCCTACCTTCGCATAGTTTAAAATTCAGCATTAATTTGCCACCAAATTTATAATTTAGCAGTATTTGCCTCACAGAGTTTATAATTCAACAATAATTGTATAATGCTTTTGCCACTTTACGTTTTCATAATTTTTATTTACCACTTTTAACTCTGCTGAGCATGCTCTGAAACCTTATTTGCTGTTCCTATAATTAATGGCTTCCAATTTGCATGTGTGGACAGTTTTTAATTACTGTATATTGTACTTTTCTGTAAGCTAGATTTTCACACATTGTACAATAAATTCCTTAACCTGCCTTTTATATGTCTAGTGTCATTGTACTTGATGATGAAAGGTGGTCCCTGGCTCTCATTAGGTTTTCTAACTTAATTATGAACTACTAACAGGGATATAGTATTTAACTAAAAATCCTATTGCAATCAAATTTCTTTATATATGTAGAAAAAATGAATATGCTTTCATTATCATAATGAGAAAGTAATTTTGGACCCTGAGTTGATTCATTATTGCCCAGTGGTGTGAATGCCTGCTGGTTATTGCAGCTGATGAGGAAGCTTTAACCTCTGTGGAGGTCTTGGGATGCAAATGGGTAGCAATTGTGAAACGAATCAACTTACTAGTTGAATTTGTGGCTATCTATGTATTTATTTATTCCCAAGATGCCATAGTTTTCTCTCCAGGGACTCTCTAAACATGTTACTATTAATGCATAATCTTGGATGTTGAAAAATAAATTCCCTTCCCCTACCTCTCCTCCAGGGACCTAGTATTTCCCAATGTGGAGGCTTAAAGGCTTGGGGACTAGATGACCTTCTCAGAGGCCCAAAAGGAGGGTGAAGAAAAGCGTTCTTGTTCTCAGCAAGGAAATGGCTCCCTTCACAGACTCAGCCATAAGTCCTCTGGGTTGACTGGCAGCTAACTGTCCAACAAGGCCCTTGTCAAGACTCTTACTTCCGCACAGAATTCTGTGGGGCCCTAAAAAGGTGCAGGCCCATGGACCACAGTTTGTTGTTTTAAATCATTATCATTCTTAGATCTTTGGGAGTAAACTTCTCTCTTCTCTAGTCCTTTCTCCAAGTGTCCTAAATAACACCTGAATTCACTTTTTGACTTTCAACCCTGTTTTTAGGTCTAGTTTTTATCCTCAGAGTGGCTGCCTCTAGTATATGAAAAGGGCTTTCCTATGGAATTTTTGTCTATAGTTCAGATATTAAACTAAACATGGGACATAATGTGTGAAAAACCAATTTTATTATTGATTGCTCATTTTGCCCCAGTAGAATGCCAACCCAATTTCACTCTGTATTCTCAAAGCTTCTGACTGAGAACTTTCTTCTTCTCTTTGTTTCACATGAAAGTAGTGGTTTGTCTAATTACTATACTGTAGTTACAAGTATAGAGAAAAGGTCAGTCTAGTCATTGCCAATTAAAGTAGGAAAAAGCCACATTTATAATCACTAAGTGCCGTTATGTCAATTTAATGCTGTTCATCAGCGTGTAACCCATTTTCTAAGACATATAAATCTAATCGTGGTATTATAGTACACTCACCTTATTAAAGGCCTTTGGTGCTGCAGAGAAGAGATTATTGCAAGCAACCTATATTAACTATATATCTTTTCACTGTAGCTCATCATACCTTTTAAGATCTGAGTTTTGTAAAATCTAGCCAACATGAGTACAAATAGATCCTGCAAATCACTGGTTAGCCCTTTTATTTTTAGTATTTGACAAACTGTTGAGATTGAGGTTTCTCTAATTTTTTTAACAGGGATATACTATATAATCATGCACTGTATACTACTGCAATCATGTTTCTTTTATATATAGTCAAAGTGTATAAATATTTACTCTCCTAATGAGAAAATAATCCTTGGTTTATTTATCATTGCTGTTTCCCCTTTTATATCTTCATGTAGTATTTAAGGGATTTTAGCTCATAAAAGACATCATAGGTTTAGTAGAAGTAAAGAAAATATGATAAAAATAAAATATTTTCATTAGTTTCACCCATTATGAAAAGTCTATCTGAACACTTTTGAATGTACTTTAAACAATGTTTTGGTCCATTCAGGCTGCTATAGCAAAATGCCATAAACTGAGTGTCTTATAAACAACAAAATTTATGTCTTAAATTTCTGGAGGCTTGGGAGTTAAGATCAGAGTGCCAGCATTGTTGGGTTCTGGTGAGGACCTACTTCCTGGCTCATAGATGGCACCTTCGCACCGAGTCCTCACATCATAGAGGAAGGAGCTACCTCTCTGTGGCCTCTTTTATAGAAGAGTGAATTCCATTCAGAAGGACTCTGCCTCTGACCTAATCACTTCCCAAAGTCCCCATCTCTCAGTACAATCACCTTGGTGGTTATGGTTTCAAAATAAGAGTTTTTAGAGAACACAGACATTCAAACCATAGTATATGCTATGCAGGATATATCACATATCAACAGATTATTACAAATTTGAAAGGTTGTCTTCCTAAATTTTCCTTTGCTGTAAGATTTTTATGGATCAAATTTCATTGTGTTTTGAAGTAAGAAAAAGCAAAAGGAAAGTTTTTTGGCTTAGAGTTTTGAGGGATATGAGAAAATACCTACATCTTGATACTGAGATGTAGATTTCTCTGTTCAGAGTAACTGTCGTAATAGGGTCAAGGACATTCTGATCTTTATTCTCTGGTACCCTTATAAATCTAAAATACTGCATTACTAATTGAAATACCACCACTCACTTGTCAGAAACATATTATACTGGTTCCCTTTTCCTTGTTCCAGTGATATTTGAGGTATATTTTCCAATTTTTGAAGCTCTCCATAGCTACATTTGCCTCTTCTGGTATCTTCTACACCCCAGAAAAAATGTAAAACCAAAAAGACTTGTCAAGGCTTTCTTTTGTTGTTTTAGATTCCAGATGCCATTGTCTTAAATTTCTTAATCTGAAAATATTTCTTGGTTGATTACCTTAAACTTCCTACTGAGCCTAGTTTGCTCCAACTGAAGCTGAAGCTGAGACATTCCACTTATCTGCATAATTAATGACTATTATCTTGACTCTCTAGAAATGAAATTTTGGATTAAATTGATTTTAGAATCTTTAATCCTTGGTTCATATGTCACCCAAATAGTGCCTGACTCTGCTTTTTCTGCTCCAGTCTCTATTTTTCTTAATGTTTGAACAATGCAACCCTCTACCTCCCCTCACCCTGGGCACATGGATGCACATGTGCACATATGGGTGTGCAAATGCACGTGCACATGCACGTACACACACACACACGTACACACACACACTACTGTTACTGCTTTATTTGTGGAAATTTGATATCTTTAAAGTATTTTAAGACACAACACTTTTTATTTGCTTAAACCTGTTTTTTGAGGTTTTAATTTTCTTATTAAAAGTTCTGTATACTTCATGTTAAATTTAGTTTTATGTATCCAGTAATTTTTTGGCTACTGTGAATGATATTGGTTGACCGTTTTCTAATTAGTTGTTATTGGTAACTCAGAATAATTTTTATACATTTTACTATACTTATGGATGCTAATTTTATAGTTGATTGTCTTTTTGAACTTATTTAGCTTTAATAGTTTTGTAGACAATTCTCTTGAATTTGAAAGTAGACAATTACATCATCTGAAAATAAGGATAAATTTGCCCAGTCTTCTCTGGGATTTTTACCTTTTTTTTAAAATTTATTTTTATTTTTTAAATTTATTTATTTTACTTTAGGTACATACTATATCTGGCGTTTCTCCCCTCCCCACCCTCCCTTCACTCCCCATCCTCCGCTGTCTCTTCCCTATCCCCTCAACTCTCCCCAGTGTGTGAGTCCACATGTTCTCCTTGTTCAACACCCACCTATGAGTGAGAACATGGGGGTTTGGTTTTCTGTTCTTGTGTCAGTTTGCTAAGAATGATGGATTCCAGATTCATCCAAGTCCCTACAGAGGACAGGAACTTATCATTTTTTATGGCTGCACAGTATTCCATGGTGTGTATGTACCACATTTTCTTTGTCCAGTCTATCATTGATGGGCATTTGGGTTGGTTCCAGGTCTTTGCTATTGTACACAGGGCTGCAATGAACATACGTGTGCATGTGTCTTTATAGTAGAACGATTTATAGTTCTTTGGGTGTATACCCAGTCATGGATTTCTGGGTCAAGTGGAATTTCTATTTCTAGATCCTTGAGAAATCGTCACACTGTCTTCCACAATGTTTGAACTAATTTACACTCCCACCAACTCTGTAAGAGTGTTCCTATTTCTCCACATCCTCTCTAGTATCTGTTGTCTCAAGGTTTTTTAATGATCACCATTCTAACTGATGTGAGATGATATCTCAGTGTGGTTTTGATTTGCATTTCTCTAATGACCAGTAACGATGTGCATTTTTTCATATGTTTGTTGGCCACATGTATGTCTTCTTTTGTAAAGTGTCTGATCATATCCTTCACCCACTTTTGAATGGGGTTGTTTGTTTTTTTCTTGTATATATGTTTTAGTTCTTTGTAGATTCTTGATATTAGCCCTTTGTTAGCTGGGTAGATTGCAAAAATTTTTTCCCATTCTGTTGGTTGCTGGTTCACTCTAATGATGGTTTCTTTTGCTGTACAGAAGCTCTGAATTTTAATTAGATCCCATTTGTCTGTCTTGGCTTTTACTGCCATTGCTTTTGGTGTTTTAGTCATGAAGTCCTTGCCTATGCCTTTGTCCTGGATGGTTTTGCCTACGTTTTATTCTAGTGTTTTTATGGTATTAGGTTTTATGTTTAGATCTTTGATCTATCTGGAGTTAATTTTAGTGTAAGGTGACAGGTAAGGGTCCAGTTTCTGCTTTCTGCACATGGCTAGCCAGTTTTCCCAATACCATTTATTAAACATGGAGTCCTTTCCCCATTGCTTGTTTTTGCCAGGTTTGTCAAAGATCAGATGGTTGTAGATGTGTGGTGTGTCTTCTGGGGTCTCTGTTCTGTTCCATTGGTCTATGTCTCTGTTTTGGTACCAGTACTGTGCTGTATTGATTACTGTAGCCTTGTAGCATAGTTTGAAGTCTGGCAGTGTGATACCTCCAGCTTAGTTCTTTTTGCTTAGGATTGTCTTGGCTACGTGGGGTCTCTTGTGATTTCATATGAAGTTTAAAGTGGTTTTTTCCAGTTCTGTGAAGAAGGTCATTGGTAGCTTGATTGGGATAGCGTTGAATCTATAGATTACTTTTGGCAGGATGGCCATTTTCATGATATTGATTCTTCCTAATCACGAGCATAGAATGTTTCTCCATCTGTTTGTGTCCTCTCTTATTTTGTTGAGCAGTGGTTTGTAGTTCTCCTTGAAGAGGTCCTTTACATCCTTTGTTAGTTGTATTTCTAGGTATTTTATTCTCTTTGTAGCAATTGTGAATGGGAGTTCGCTCTTGATTTGTCTGTCTGTCTGTTATTGGTATATAGGAATGCTTGTAATTTCTGCACATTGATTTTTTTATCCTGAGACTGCTGAAGTTGCTTATCAGTTTGAGAAGACTTTGGGCTGAGACAATGTGGTCTTCTAGTTATACAATCATGTTATCTGCAAATAGAGATTGATGACTTCCTCCTTTCCTGATTGAATACCCTTTATTTCTTTTTCTTGCCTGATTGCTCTGGCTAGAACTCCTATTCAAGAACCACTTGAATAGGAGTGGTGAGAGAGGGCATTCTTGTCTAGTGCCTGATTTCAAAGGGAATTCTTCCAGCTTTTGCCCCTTCAGTATGCTATCGGCTGTAGGTCTGTCATATATAGCTTTTATCATTTTATGATACGTTCCGTCAATACCTAGTTTATTGAGAGTTTTTAGCATGAAGGGCTATTGAATTTTATCGAATGTCTTCTCTGCATCTGTTGAGATAATCATGTGGTTTTTGTCTTTGGTTCCGTTTATGTGATGGATTACATTTATGGATTTGCATATGTTGAACCAGCCTTGCATTCCCGAGATAAAGCCTACTTCGTCATGATGAATAAACTTCTCAATGTGCTGTTGCAATCTGTTTGCCAGTATTTTATTGAAGATTTTTGTGTCATTGTTCATCATGGATATTGGCCTGAAGTTTTCTTTTTTAGTTGGGTCTCTGCCTGGTTTTGGTATCAGGATGATGTTGGTCTCATAAAATGAGTTAGGAAGGTTTCCCTCCTTTTGTATTGTTTGATACAGTTTCAGAAGGAATGGAACCAGCTCCTCTTTGTACCTCTGGTAGAATTCGGCTGTGAACCCATCCAGACTTGGGCTTTTTTTGGTTGGTAGGCTATTGATTGCTGCCTCTACTTCAGCCGTTGTTATTGGTTTACTCAGGGTTTCAACCTCCTCCTGGTTTAGCCTTTGTAGAGTACAAGTGTCTAGGAATTTATCCATTTCTTCCTGGTTTACTGCTTTATGTGAGAAGAACTGTTTGTAGTAATAATCTCTCATAGTAGTTTGTATTTCTGGGGGATTTGTGCTAATATTCCCTTCATCATTTTTTATTGCATTTATTTGATTCTTCTACCTTTTCTTTTTTATTAATCTGGCTAGCAGTCTATCTATTTTGTTGATCTTTTCAAAAAACCAGCTCCTGGATTTATTGATTTTTTTTTGAAGGGTTTTTTTGTGTCTCTATTCTCCTTCAGTTCTGCTCTGATCTTAGTTATTTCTTGTCTTCTGCTAGCTTTTGAGATTTTTTAATCTTGCTCCTCTAGCTCTTTCAATTTTGACCATAGGCTGTCAATTTTAGATCTTTCCTCTCTTTTCTGGTGGGCATTTATTACAATAAATTTCCCTCTCGACACTGCTTTAAAGGTGTCCCAGAGATTCTGGTAAGTTGTGTCTTCATTCTGGTTGGTTTTGAAGAACACCTTTATTTCTGCCTTCATTTCATTATTTATCCAGTAGACACTCAGAAGCGAGTTGTGCAGTTTCCAAGTGGTTGTGTGGGTTTGAGTGTGTTTCTTGATCCTGAGTTCTAGGCTGATTGTGCTGTGGTCTGATAGACTGTTACGATTTCTGTTCTTTTGCATTTGCTGATGAGTGATTTCCTTCCGATGAGGTGGTCAATTTTAGAGTAAGTGCAATGTGGTGCTGAGAAAAATGTATATTCTGTGGATTTGGGGTGGAGCGTCCTGTGTATGTCTTTTAAGTCTGCTTGGTCCAGCTATGCATTCAGGTCCTCAATATCCTTGTTAATTTTCTGTCTCATTGATCTGTCTAATATTGACAGTGGAGTGTTGAAGTCTCCCACTATTATTGTGTGGGAATCTAAATCTCGTTTTAGGTCATTATGAACTTGCTTTATGTATCTGGGTGCTTCTCTGTTGGGGGTGTATATATATAGGATAGTTAGCTTTTCCTGTTGGATTGATCCTTTTTCCATTATGTAGTTTCCTTTTTGTCTCTTTTGATCTTCGTTGGTTTGAAGTCCATTTTATCAGAGACTAAGATTGCAACCCCTGCTTTTTTTTTGTTCTCCATTTGCTTGGTAAATCTTCCATCCCTTTGTTTTGAGTCTATGTGTGTCTTTGTATGTGAGATGGCTTTCCTGAATACAGCACACCGATGGGTTCTGACTTTTTATCCAGTTTGCCAGTCTGTATCTTTTGATTGGGGTGTTTAGGTCATTTACATTCAATGTTGATATTGTGTGTGAATCTGGTCTGCCATTTTGTTACTGGCTGGTTTTCTTTCCCATTAGTTGACTCACTTTCTTCATTGCATTTTTGGTCTTTGCCAACTGGTTTGTTTTTGCAGTGACTGGTACTTGTTCTTTTCCATGCTTAGTGTTTCTTTCAGGAACTCTTGTAGGTCAGGTCTGGTGGTGACAAAAATCTCTCAATAATTGCTTGTCCATAAAGGATTTTATTTCTCCTTCACTTACAAAGCTTAGTTTGGCTGGATATGAGATTCTGGGTTGAAAGTTCTTTTCTTTAAGAATGTTGAATGTCGGCCCCCACTCTCTTCTGGCTTGTAGGGTTTCTGCCGAGAGTTCTGCTGTGAGTCTGGCTTCCCTCTGTGGGTGACTGACCTTTCTCTCTGGCTGCCCTTAGCATTTTTTCCTTCATTTCAACCCTGGTGAATCTGACGATTATGTGCCTTGGGGTTCCTCTTCTTGAGGAATGTCTTTGTGGAGTTCTCTGTATTTCTTGAATTTGAAATTTGGACTGCCTTATTAGGCTTGGGAAGTTCTCCTGGATAATATCCTGGAGCATGTTTTCCAGGTTGGATTCATTCTCCCCATCATCTGCAGGTACACCAATCAAAGCGTAGATTAGGTGTTTTCACATAATCCCGTATTTCTTAGCGGCTTTGTTCATTTATTTTCTCTCTTTTTTCTCTTGTCTTGCCTTCTCTTTTTATTTCATTGAGTTGATCTTCAATCTCTAATATCCTTTCTTCTGCTTGATTGATTCGGCTATTAAAACTTGTGTTTGCTTCATGTAGTTCTCATACTGTGTTTTTCAGTTCATGAAGTCATTCTTTATGTTCTTCTCTAAGCTGGTTATTCTAGTTAGCATTTCGTTTAAACTTTTTTCAAGGTTTTTGGTTTCTTTGCATTGAGTTAGAACATGTTCCTTTAGCTCAGAAAAGTTTGTTATTATCCACCTTCTGAAGTCTGTTTCTGTCAGTTCTTTGCAGTCCTCTGTCAAGTTGTGATCCTGTGTTGTTGAGGAGTTGTGATCCCTTGAAGGAGAAGAGGTGTTCTGGTCTTTGATTGTTTCATCTTTTTGGCTCTGTTTTTTTCCCATCTTTGTGGATTTACCTGGCTGTGGTGTCAGGGAGCTGCTTGACGAGGTCGCTTGTCTGCTGTGGAGGCGCTACTGGGTTTCTAGGGACTCCTTCAAGTTACTAGGGAAGCTTCCTGTGTCTTTTTTATTTATACTGAGAGCTTAGGCCTGCCTCTTCTGCTGACCTGTAGGTGCTGCTGGGTTGTCAAGATCACGCCTTCCTGTTGCTATGTAGGCTTCCTTTTTTTTTTTTTTTTTAAAACATGTAGCCCAGTCCCACCACTAGAGTGGTGGGTTGTGCCCTTCCTCCACTGGGCTTGATCATTCAGGGTTCATCTCAGACTGTGGCACTGGCTGCACAACCCGCTAGAGTCAGAGCTTCAGCCCTGTGGGGTTTGTGGGGGAGGGTAGGGACCCACCCAGCTTCACCTGGCTAGCTCCCCCTTTCAGCTTCCTCTCTCTCCGGTCATGGGGTGGGGGCCTGCCCAGCTGCTCCCACTTACAGCTCCTTCTCTCTGTGGGTGGGGGTAGGGGACGACAGCTTAGTGCGCAGGCTCTTATTCAACTCTGTGCTTGTAATTCCCAGTTCTTGACTGGCAAAGATCCCCTGTTCGTGTATTGCTGAGGCTTTGGGGGAAGTGCTGTTTCTGTACTGGAGTGCCAGAGGGGGAGTCAACCAGTCAGATGCACTTTTTGGGTAAAGCAGCACCCCTCCCCACCTTGGTCTGCCCTGAGTGGGCTTTGCTCACCACTGGACCAGACCCGTTGAAATGCACCTGGTACCTCGGTTGGAGCCAGGAGATCTCTGGATTTCTGCATCTCTCTTGCTGGGTGTTGTGTGCTGGAATTGTGTCTAATTGGCCATCTTGGATCCACCTCCACACCGTTTTATTTCTTTCATGTACCTGATTGTATGTTCTAGATATTCAAGAGGCAAGTTTTTTAAGTAAAGTTTAATTCTTTAAATCTACTTCTTGTTTTTTCTGTGAACTTTTCCTCTTTTCTTTTTCTTCTCTATTTTTTAAACAGATAAATGAAATAAAATGGCAACAGGTATTAATGGAAAGTTACGATTTTCTGGGTAGGGTTGAAAGGTGGTATATAGATAGAACTGATACATTCATTCTACTTAACATTGAACTTTTAAAAAGCGAAACTGGGTTACATTTTTGTTTTTAATTTCTATCAAGTAAAATTTAGTGGTTCTCTGTTTCTTTATATATTTTCTTTTTCTGAAGTAGTGATTAAAATATGGCTCTTCTCAAATAGTACCATTCTATGAATTTATTTTTCGTATAGTATGCTAAGAAAAATCAAAGTTCAATTCACTGGTTATTGAGTCTTCATAGATTGTTTCTAAAGCTGTTCATAGAATACAGCAAACATGATCTTTTGAAATAAAAAATGTTTTATTTGTGAGTTTTCCTATTTTCTCTTTAAAAGAACAAACCTTTTGTAAGAGATATCTTGGCATGTTTTCATGACTAGATCTATATAAAATAATGTAACTTAGTAGTGATTTAGAATTTTAGAACATTTGTTCACAGAATGTGTATTAATGTCCCTGTGTTGTCAAAGGAAATGAATTATTTGCAATGGAAAAGTCTTTTGGGAAGAAATTTTTCTCCTTTCATTTATTTATTTAATTTTTGTGTCTAATTATGTCACATTTGTATGTTGTCCCTATCTTAGTTTTTTTTTTTTTTTCCAGTTTGTTCAGTGCCACACATAGGAGTGCATGAACTGGAAAATCAAATACTAGATGATGCATATTATCAGATGGTAGGTGTTTGCATATCTAAGAGCTAGATCTATCTCGTGTTTTGATTCATTGTATAAAATAGATTTATTGAAATTCGTATTTTTAAATATGCATAATATAGATTATTTAAAGAATGATTAGAAATAAAGTTATATAATTTAATTTTGAAAGATTGTTAGTTTAGCCTTTTGTATAACTCATTGTCCTGGCCCTCAATAATTTAATTGTTTTAATTTTTTTGGTGTATTTGCCATGCAAATGTGCTACCATATTTGCATTAGAAACAAATTATTATTCTTGGAATTTCAGATTAGAGCAGGAGTTTAATTGCTTCTTTTAATTTTTTTTTTTAATTTTATATATAAAACAAAATACATTTCAAGAAAACATAATTTCAGATTGAGTCATAAAATGATTCTGAAAACTTGTTTTTATGAAAGAAGATGAAAACTTATTTATACTAAATATTTTTATAACAACACATTTCTAATTTCTTTAAGTAAGGAAAAAACAGAAATAACTAAGGATTCCTAGTAGGATGCTAAATTTCAACCAGCTTTGATACTTTCTCTACTACAGGAAATTTTAATTCTCAACATTGTAAAAAAGACAACTGAAAAAAATACTTCAGTGTAATATGTCTAAGATATGTAAATAGGATTATTTAATAGCCATATTACTGTACATGTTTCCAGAAATTATTTACTGATATCAAATATATTGATTTTTTTCTACTTTGAATGTATACAATTTACATTTCATAGAGGATTTTGTCCTCTCAATTAATTTTATGAACTCAAGTGTATGTATTGAACACCTAATATATTCTGACAGTGTGGTAAGTGCTGGGCACAAAAAGATGAGTAAATAATTTTATCTCTTGTCGTAAGTCTGAACCAATAACTAAAGCATGATATGATGCCTATTGTAATAGAAATCATGAGAAGCAAAATTAAGAATAATTCCCTGTTAAGGTTAAATAAGCAAATATTCTTCCAAAGTTTTAATAGTTTATCTTGGATAAAACTGTCCTCAGCTAATTAGAACTGTTTATAGATTGCTTCTGTAAAATTAAAATTAAGATTAAATATTAGTGTCTTTTTTCTGGCAAAAGGTAGTCTTTTTATTTGCAGTACTGTAACTGTCCAGGCAGCATATAAGAATTATATAATTTTGATATGCTATAAATAAAATTTTAAAAAGAAAAATGCAGAGAAAGATAATAATTAAAATGGAAAATAACCTGAGGGCATAAAGTGTTTATTACAAGATGAATTCCATAAGAAATTTTTATTTTTGTTTTTTGTTCTAAATCATAATTTAATCTAGGACTAATTCATATCTGAATTCTGATGGTATTTTAGGTGTTTACAAAAATCAGTTTATGGATTAGGAGCTAGGGAAATTAGGAAGGCACACTCGTTAAGTTCATCAGAAATCAAAATAAATTCTTACTAAGTATTTCAAGGATCTGCTAGTCAAAATATTGTTCAAAGTCAGAGAGTTTTAACTCTTTTAGCTATTTGGGGGTTAATTGTAGAGACCAGGACCAATTAAAAAAAATTTATTTTTTTTTTTGAGACAATCTCTCTCTATTACCCAAGCTGGAGTGCAGTGGCACAATCTCTGCTCATTGCAACCTCTGCCTCTTGGGTTTAATTGATCCTCCAGCCTCAGCCTCCTGAGTAGCTGAGATTACAGGCTCATACCACTACACCTGGCTAATTTTTGTGTTTTTAGTAAAGATGGGGTTGCACCATGTTGGTCAGGCTGGTCTCGAACTCATGACCTCACGATCTGCCTGCTTTGGCCTCCCAAAGTGCTGGGATTACAGGTATGAGCCACTGCACCTGGCCTAAAATTGGTATTAATCTCTAACTGGAAACCACAAACAGCTGTAGGAACCTGCTTGATGTATTAGTATCTCAGTTTTTTTCTGAGAAACTTCACCTGAGTTTTAAAATATATATATATACTGTTTTTGAGTTTATATGTGTGTAATTAGTTTCCTTACTTGGTTACAAAAGACTTACAGTCAGCTTATCATGAATATTAGTTTTATTAGATTAATTTTACTGGTAGCTAGTTATAGGAAAGTGCCAAATTAGGTTGTTTTTTCTTAATAAATCTGAAGGGTGGCCTGATTTCTTGTTAATCTCTAATCTGTTGCTTAAATTAATGGAAATCCCCAGTTTCTTGATTTCTTGTTTTGCTTCTTGCTTTCAGAGCAGTCTATGAGGATTAGGTCCTTCTTGATTTCTCTGGGGTTCATTGGTCTGTTCAGGGATAGTGATTGGCTGGGTCTCCTTTGTGCTTCCTGTTTTCACCAGCTTCATTCATTTTTTTAAAAATATTTTTTCTTCTTTTTTTCATATCTTCTTTTTGTCACCTGTGATCTTTTCAACACTGTTTTCTTTTTTTCCCTCTGAATTTACCTATCTCTGTTTTCTGTAATATCCCTTTCTCTCTCTTCTCTCCCATTCTTTCATTTACCCATTTTGAGGATAATCTTGTTCTCTCCCAATCTAAATTCAATGTTTGCTGTTTGGTGGGAGGTAGAGCACAGTTGAGTCAAGTAATCCACTAACCTGATGTCCCAGTTAGAAAATTTGAGGAATGGGCTCATTTGAGCTATTTATTAGCAGACTTGAGGAACTCTCATTTGGGCTATGTGAGAGTTCCTGTGTAGCCACAGAAAAGAAACACTGCCTGCAGGAAGGAAATTGTACAGGTTAATTGGGCCCTGGACACCTAGTTGGTTCATAAATACAAGTGTAAAGGATGTTAAGCATCAGTTTTTAAACACAGTTTTACAGAATTATTAGTCATCTGTAACTAGTCCTGACAAAAATGTAGAGAGTGTTCTCATGGATTGAACCTTGTGTCAGAGGATGGTTCTGACATTAAATGAAGCTCCATGTTCAAGAAGGCAAGCTGACTCAACCTTGATATTTTTAAAATGCAATTTCTTAACTCTTAGTCATAGACTTAATTGTCTGTAGACCAAGTGCTGATCGTGGAACTGTTGGGTTACCACCTAGTAGATCAGCAATGTGAAGGCTAGACTGTATAATAAAACTTAAATTCCTAATTTCTTATTACTTATACCTTATAAGTCTTTTTCACAAATATTTAATATCAGGTTTATTGAGCCTACCAATCCTGCAAAATATGTAGAACAGATTATATTATTATATTAAGTGGAAAAACTAAATTCAGAGAAGTAGACTTATCCAGTGTTATCCTGCTAGTTGGTGAATTTACTTCAGTGCCATTTGTGATAATGCTTCCTAGCTGAATAGTAGTTTCGAAATAGTAAAGTAGGAATTTTTAATTTAGATCCATATTTCAAAATTCAGTTTATGTGCTACCACATCAGGATTGCCAGATAAAATAAAGCAGACGTCCCCAAACTTTTTACACAGGGGGCCAGTTCACTGTCCCTCAGACCGTTGGAGGGCCGCCACATACTGTGCCCCTGTCACTGACCACCAATGAAAGAGGTGCCCCTTCCTGAAGTGCAGCAGGGGGCTGGATAAATGGCCTCAGGAGGCTGCATGTGGCCCACAGGCCATAGTTTGGGGATGCCTGAAATAAAGCCTACTATATTAGTGCATTCTCACACTGCTAATAAAGATATACCAAATACAGGGTAATTTAGAAAGAAAAAGGTTTAACGGACTCGCAGTTCTACATGGCTTGGGAGGCTTCACGATCATGATGGAAGGCAAAGGAGGAGCAAAGTCACATCTTACATGGCAGCAGGCGAGAGAGAGCATATACAGGGGAACAGCCCTTTACAAAACTGTCAGATCTCATAAGACTTACTCACTGTAATGAGAACAGCATGGAAAAGACCTGCCTTCATGATTCGAGTACCTTCCACCAGGTTCCTCTCACATCACATGGGAATTATGGGAGCTACAATTCTAGATTTTGGTGGGGACAAAGCCAAACCATATCAGATGCCCAGTTAAATCTGAATTTTACATAAACAAGAAATACTTTTTAGTCTATCTCATGCAATATTTGCATTTTTATTTACTAAATATGGTAATCCTTTGTCACTTCCAGGGATCCTTTTCTAATTTTCATGCCTCCCAACAGAAGGATACATGATGCTCCCTGAATTCCAAGATTTTTTTTTCTCTCTGTGGTACTTTGTTTTTCACTTTACTTGTTTGTAAAATTGACTCTTCATTTTTATGAGACTGAAAGCTCCTATAGTAGAGGCATTTAGTTTTAAGCATTTTGATGCTCTATCAGTTGACAGAATGAATTCTTAAATCTAGTACCCTACTGAATCGTATTGGAACCTGAGGCAAAAATAGGAAAGTGTGCCTCTATATACACTTATCAGAATATCCCCTCATATTTTGTACCAAATGAGAAAAAGTTAATAACAACTCTACAATAAAAAAAAAAGTGACTGTATAGAAAGATCCACAGTGCCCAATCTGTTGGACACTGTTATGTCATTCTAAGTAGGAGACTCTACCAGTTGAGTAGAAATGGCTATTTCCATTGCATAATAGCAGAGGCTTATCAAAAAATAATAGCATTTGTTTAAAATGTTGATATTTTGTCCAGCAAAGGTTTTTGCATTAATTTTTATGTTAAAAAGTATTGTACTAAATTATTATCTTGACTTTTGAGGGTTTTGGGTACCCCTTAAATTTTTACTTCTAGTTAAATCTTTTGGGTAAATTCATGGAGTAATTTCATTTTAGTATCTACTTACTTTTTTTTTTTTTTTTTTTTTAAGACGGAGTTTCGCTCTTGTTACCCAGGCTGGAGTGCAATGGCGCGATCTCGACTCACTGCAACCTCTGCCTCCTGGGTTCAGGCGATTCTCCTGCCTCAGCCTCCTGAGTAGCTGTGATTACAGGCACGCGCCACCATGCCCAGCTAATTTTTTGTATTTTTAGTAGAGACGGGGTTTCACTGTGTTGACCAGGATGGTCTCAATCTCTTGACCTCGTGATCCACCGGCCTCAGCCTCCCAAAGTGCTGGGATTACAGGCGTGAGCCACGGCGTCCGGCTCTACTTACATTTTTGTATCTAAGTCACTGATGTATTCAGGTTCATGGGTGATTGAAAGTCTCGAGGACTCACTGAGTTTTTTATTTTCATAAGTGAAGAAACTGACCACAATGGCAAGGTTGAGAGCAGAGTTTCTTACTTGCTGTGATCTGCTGGCCATTTAGGCTTCCCTGTGGAAGAATGAATCATTTAACTCAAACATTCTTTTTGCCTTTGATATCAAAGTTCTTAAGAATAAAGAATGTCATTGGAGCATATTGTGTTTATTATTGGAACCATGAATGCATGTTGATCATCCCTAGATCACTTACTTTGAATGTCTGCCAGGTTTTTCACATAGGTAAAAATGTAAATGGAAACATAGGTGTCCTTACATAAATTGCCTTTCCATTTTGCATAATAGGAAGATCAGTTTTGGTTTTTATGGATAACATTTGAGCCTAGGTCACAGTTACTTTCTCAAAAAGTTCCACTATTGTAATTATCTGTCTTAGTAAAGTTTTTTTCTGGTTGTCTACAAATAGCTATGCTCTGCCTTGAATTGCCCTCTTGACTTCTGATTTGGGAATTAAGATTTTGATAGAAACCTTATCTCATTGTCCTATGTAGTTTGCTTCATTAGAGCTGATAAAGTAAGATCCACAGCAAATACAGAACACTGGAGATGTGACAGACAACCTGTTAAAACTCTTTTATGAGACAAGTTAGGAGTTTGATTGACAGATTGTCCTGTAATATTTGTGAAGCAAAGAGAATTTTCTCATTAAATAAGGAGTCTGATAGGCTGAAATGTGATAGACTTAGTTTATTATGGGAAATACTGTATTTGAAGCTCTAATTCAGAGAAACTTCAAAAGATTTAGGGGAGAAAAAAGAGACTCTTTACATTGAATACTTCAGCAGACTGTTGTGCTAAAACTGTAGGCCTCACAAAAGAACCCATGGTACCATTACTTAAGTAAGCATTCTGAGAAAGACAAACTGGTTAATGTAGCATCCAAATGAGTAAGAGACCCACACAAAACCTAAGGTTGTAAGATTATCACGATAAAATGACTGTGTGGAAAGCTGTGGAAAAGATAATATTGTAGTCTCAAAATGCTAGCTCACTAATTATTAATTATGTAAGGCAAAGGTACCTTTACAATAGGGAGATCCAGCAGATGGCACCTTAATCAGGTGATCAAATATCACCTCCAATAATGAGGAAAATGTTATTATGTGCCTTCATATGTGATCCTCTGATCCTGTGGGAAGTACAGCACCTCTTACTGTATTCTTGCCAAAAAATGCTTCATCTGAATTTAATCACAAGGAAACAGACAAATGAAGATTATGGACATCTCACAAGACATCAGATACAGACTTTTCAAAATCTTCATTGTGATGAAACACAGAGCAAAAGTTAAAGGAAAATGACAATTAAATGCATTGCATGATCCCTTGTTGGATCCTGGATTGAAAGAAACCTATTAAGAGCAAGACTGGAGGCCAGGCATGGTGGCTCATGCCTATATTCCCAACACTTTGGGTGACCAAAGCTAGAGGATTATTTGAGCCCAGGAGTTTGAGATCAGCCTTGGCAACATAGAGAGACCCTATCTTAACAAAAAATAAAAAAGTTAGCCAGGTGTGGTGGTGTGTTGCCTGTGGTCCTAGCTACTGGGGAACCTGAGGTGGGAGGATCACTTGGGCCCAAGAGGTTGAAGCTGCAGTATGACTGGGACAAATAGAGATAGACTGTACCTGAGAAAAAAATGATTTCATCAAAGTTAAATTTCTTGGGTATGATAATGATATAATGTGATTTATTTAATAGGAGAATGTCCTAGTTCTTAGGAGATACATGCTGGATACTTAGGGTCAACATGTTATGATGTTTGAAATTTACTTTCAAATGGTTTTGCAAAGAAAAATGTATGTAGAGAGAAAGCAGTGAAGCAAATGTGGTGAAATGTTAGCAATTGATAAATCTGAGATAAACATTCATGGGTGTTATTTTTGCTCTTTCTTCTTTTAGTATGTTTGAAAGTTTTCCAACAAGTAAACATTAGGTTTTTAACCACATATAAGATGGAAAGTTAAGGTGCCTAGGAACAGAGGTCATCTCTGAAGAATTCTTTGCTGTCAGTTTTTACTGCCTTATGCATTAGACTTAGGAAAAAAATAATCAAGGTAAAAAGGTATATTTTTAAAACATAAGCCATATGGTATGTAAGAAAACAGAGAACATGGACTATCTTAAAATTAGGGCTATTTTTTCCATTCATAGTTAATTAATGGATGATTAACTTGGAGTTAATAATGAGAAGGATTGAATATGACTTACTGAATGTTCAGAGATTGTTATGTAAGGTGGTTAAGATAGCAGAAGAGTCTTCATAATGCCAAACTGAAGCCACTGTACCGACTGTCCAAAGAGACTCATGTGTCAAGGGTAGTTACAATAAAAGAAGCCAGGACTAGAGCCTAGCCCTTTGATGCTTAACACATGTGTAACACCCTTCAAAGTGAGACTGAGGAAGCTTAAATGTGAGATTTACTTAGGAGGTGATGACAAATAAGAGTAATGAGAAACTGAGTAATCAGAAACTATCTTTGAAGGAAAGAATTTGTAGCTAAGATATTCTTTAAATGACACAATTTCTCTAAATTGTATGTAATGATACATTTTAGTTTTAAATAAATAACAGTTTAAGCTTCTTTAAAAATTGAATGTTTACTTTCAAGGATACAAGAAAGATAAATCATGTATAGACCCCACCCTCAAGGAAGTTATATTGTTGAATTATAATATATATATCTATAAATCATTATCATCCTGAAAGATACACTGTGTACATTCCACAAAACAGTGGTGGAAAGACAACAGGCTTTGGAGTCATGTAATTAGAACCTATCATTTGCCATTTGCTTTATAACCTTGATAAAATAACTTTTCTTGCATTTATTATTAGCAAAGTAAGGAACTGCTGTTTTGCTTGAGTCATGAGGACAGGACTGACATGTAGTTAACACTGAAGAGATTATAAACATGATTATATTAATGATATTATTGTGACATACTTTTATATAGATCAGCATTGTATATTTTTTCCAGAACCCATATCATGACCTGCCACTTAGTGGCAACCGTCAGAATTATATATGCTGCTATAGAGGATGAAATCATTTGGCCTGATGTGTCCTGTGAGACCACCTTGAGATATTAATCTGTAATATTTGAATGTGAATATTCAGTTTTTCAGAGTCTACCTCACCATACTCTTAGCCTGACACATTTTATCATAGATTTTGTCACCTATGTAATTCTAAACATTTTGCCTATTTTTATTTTGTTATGTAGATGAAATCATACTGTGTGTATTCCTCCATGTCTTGCTTCTTTTGTTTGATAAAAGATAAACTGAGGCATAGTAAAATTTTAGAGGATTTATTTGGACAGTGATTCACGAACCAGGCAGCTTTAGACCATAGATGGTTTGGGGCTCCACTAAAAGGACACAAGGGGAATACTTTTATAGGGTGAATGTGGAAGCAAGGCAAATGAAATATTTGATTGGTTAAAGTGGAGCACTAGCCTTATTTTGATCATCTCTGCGGAATTTCAGGATTCCCCGGCACTTGTTTTTTCTTTGTTT
Organism: Saimiri boliviensis; assembly: GCF_048565385.1. Classification (NCBI taxonomy): domain Eukaryota; kingdom Metazoa; phylum Chordata; class Mammalia; order Primates; family Cebidae; genus Saimiri; species Saimiri boliviensis. Next base: position 202,052,272 of record NC_133449.1, read on the forward strand.
AGTGGTTATATACTCTTCTTATCTGCTATTTTAATGATTACACTTATATTTTAATATGCATACTTAACAAAGTATATAGGTAATCAATATGTACTCTATTGTCAGATTTACTACTCCCTTCCCTATCAGAAATAATTATTGTTTTATACAGTTGATGTTTACATCTGCCCATATGTATACAAGTGTTTTTGCTTGTGTCTCTGTCCTTCCCTTTGAGATAATTTTTCTTCCTTCTCCATTGCATTCTTTAGAATTTCCTTTAATGGTAGACCCTTTTCAGTTTTTTCCCTTTGCATATATTATAGTTTTTTTTTATTCTTTGGGAAGATAGTTTGGCTGAATATGAAATTCTGCATTATTTGTTATGTTTTCTTAGCTCATTGAAGATACTATTTTACTGTTTCCTGGTACTCTGTCTTGCTATTAAAGGGTCGTTGTAAGTCTAATTAACATTCTTACATAGGTGATCAGCCTTTATTTTCTGGCAGGTTTTAATATCTCCTCTCTGTCTTTGGTATCATTCACATTTATAATGAGATATTGAGGTGTTTATTTTTTACTTATTATGCTTGTATTGAGCTCCTTACATTTGAGAATTGATGTTCATTATTTCTCTACATTCTTAGTATCTCTGAAAATTTTTACTTTTTCATATGCTGATGTGTTCTTCTGGGATTCTGATTACAAATATATTCATTCCCTCTATGTATATTCTACTTAATATCTTGTAACCTATCCTTCTACTTGTTTGTTTTTTTATTGATTTCAGATAGGATCTCGTTGTGTTGCCCAGGCTGGTCTAGAACTCCTGACCTCCAGTGATCCTCTCGCTGCCTCTGCCTCTCAAAGTGCTGGGATTATAGACATGAGCCACTGCCTAGCCCACATTTTACATTTTTGATGAAAATTTATCAAAATTGTGTTATGCCAATTCTGTCTAAACACAGTACTTTCCATTCAGTGTAAAAGTTGGGGAGAGGGGCAATAGCAGAAGAGAGAAAGATGTTGTTACCTCAGCTTTTATTTTTTTCTTCTTCCACTTTATCCTGGATGTTGGAAAACTCTTGAGTTCTTGCTGTTTGCTATGGTCTGAATGTTGTTGTCCCTCAAAAAGTTACAAGTTGAAATTGAATTCCCATTGTGATAGTATTAATAGGTAGAGACTTTTGAAAGGTGATTAAAGTGATGAGGACAGAGTGCCCTTATAAAAGAAGGTGAAGTGAATGCCCCTGTCCCCTTCTACCATGTGAGGATGCAACAGCAAGGCATCTTCTATAAAGTAGAGAGAATCTTCACCAGATACTGAATCTGCTAGTTCCTTGATCTCGGACTTCTCAGCCTCCAAAACTGGGAGAAATACGTTTCTATTTCTTATTAATTACTCAGCCTAAGGTATTTTGTTATAGAAGCAGCAACAGAGTAAGACCCTGGTCTTCTGGCCTGTGCGAGATAAGGTTTCACAGATCCCTTTTTGCTGGAATCTGTTTGGGGATCCCTAATCTACACTTCTAGGGTCCCCACCCTAGGATACATATTCTCTGAATGTTTCTCTTCTCCTCCATGTAGAAACTTTAGATAGTCTTTGGCATGAGAGAAATGACTGATTCTCCAGGAGTCTTCTAGATCTTTGGGTGATGGCATAAGTTATATAGCTTTAGTCCTTAATGCATAAAAGCCCATTTATTATAACTCAGAAGCCTGGGTAGGTTTTATAAAACTCAAAGAAGAGTTTGATTCTTATTTTCTCAGGATTGCTTCTTTGAGAAAATTGTGAGATAGACTTTTGTAGCCATTTTGACTGGGGGAAGATGGTATGGCATTTCAAGAACTGAGCTGGGAGTGAGTGTGAAACTCCTGTTGATATATCCTACTATAGTGATAGTGAAAGAGAAGCTACCACTAGAATTACCATGGAGGCCATGAATCAAATTAATCCTCATTTGAATATGGGGATTTGTACTTCCCCTTTTTTTTTTGGTACCAAAGTGCTGAAATTAATACAGATTCTAAGATTCTGGTTCAGCTTTGGTGATGAGTCCTAGTATCTTATGATTACTACTGCTGTCTTGCGCATTTCTGTCTCAGTAGTGATTGTCTCTATATTGTAATAAATTATTATTATTATTATTTAGGCAACTGAAGATTTAGTGCTATGTTCTGTAAGTAAAGTGGTTCCTTTGCTGTCCTTTAAAAATGTCCTTTGGGAACTGACAGAACCACTTAAAGTTCTGATTTCAAATAACTTTTCAAATTTGGCCTCACTGTTGTTTAAAATAATTTCCATTATCTGATAAGTCATTTTCTTTATTTGTAGAAATGGGACTAAAAATATAATCTGCTTCGTATCCTTGACTTCCCCATAGTAAACATTGTAAGGTACTTCTTAACATTTCTGTGTTAGTAAATGAAAGTAAGTGGGAGAAGGAAGGAAATTGGCCAGTTAGTATTGTTTAATGAGGGAAATTATTAAGTAAGCTGCTTTGGTGGGGAGATAAAATGGAAGATGTCTTTACCTATCTGACATTGGATTTTGTGAACTTTAGAGTTCTGTCTAGTTCTAGCAATTGAGAGAAGAAATTTGTGATGCCCTTGTCTTTGAGGAATAGAGTGCTTGTTACTATGTGATCTCTACTTATTTATTTCTATTAAGTTCATTGTTTTGTTTTTGATGCATTTTTCCTACAAGTACTTTTTTACTTATAATGACAGAAGTAGAAAATTATCTGACCAGAAAACTTAATGCATGTTTTTAAATCTAAATTATATTATTCAATCCGTCATTGGCAAGTTCTATAAACTAGAATACATCAAAGTATATGGAAAATTTGGTCCTAATTTACTATTTTCTTAAAAATTTTTGTGAAACTCTGATAGTGCAGCAACTGTTTTCTCTACCTAATGCCATTTTTTTCTTGGTTCTAGTGGGTTTTGATCGAAAATGCATAATCCTAAAACAATGTGTTTAAAATGTTTTTATGCTTCTCTATCACATTTGCATTTTTAAATGTAGAAAAGTTAGCAAAATTATCAGTCTGTAAGTCTAACTAAATTACTTGAATATTAAACATGTTTGTTTTCAATTTATATGGAGATTCAGAGTCATGAGCTCTATTCTACTGGTTCCTCCAGGTAAAATAGGCCAACTAAAAGATTTTGTCAGTTTCATTCCTATTATGATTTAATTTAGTTGGAGAATTTCAGTAGATTATATGTGTTAAAGAAGTTTCTGATAAGAAAAAGTATGCAAAATCTATTAGACATACTGTATGAGGAATGTTTATGAAATAGTTTAAAATATAGACAGTACAAAATTACTAGGTACAGTTTTTTGCCCACAGCAGTTGACTATCAAATGATTAGAAATGTTGGAACACTTGGTATATCTTTGAAAGAGAAATCTTTAGAAGTCTGTATCTACCCTTGGCAAGTAGCCAAATCCATGCATTATGGCATTTTAATATAATTTAGTTTTTATATCAGATTTTTAAATATTTTTAGCTGTGGGAAATTGCTTTCTCCAGTCGACACATGATTAAATTATGGCTTTTTCATATTAGAAATAATTCCAGCATATTTATATTGGTCCATGTGAATACCTAAATTCGGCCCAAATGATTTACTATTTATCGTATCATTTTGGGTTCATATAGAATTAGTTTTTTTAAGCGCCTTTTAAGAATCACTTTCCCTAATAGCATGTGCATTAACTCCTTGAGGGCATTAGAGTATAATCTGGAAGAAAACAGTGTTCTCTTTGAAATAGTTCAAACAGAAAACCTCTTTTTAACTTAAGATTCTTTTTAATTTGGTCAAGTGTGTTATAAATACCAAAGAATTATAGAACCAAAGTAAGGTTTCCAAGGATATTATCCTTCCTTGGTTCTACTGTCATCATACAAATGTGAATTGCTATTCTATTTTTCAAAAGCTGCAAATAAGGAGATGCTATAATATTTCTCTGTAATTTTTCAATTATAAGTTTTTGCCATTAGGTTAAGTTTTGGGGGTTTTGTTTGTTTTTTTAAATCAAAATTTCTACCAGCTTACTGGGACATAGATTAAGAAATTAAACAGTGTGAGTTATGTTTTCCTTGCCAAAATGGAGTCTTTTCTCAAATTCATATGGAGCTAAATTGCAGACTTATCCACAGACAGGATGATTATCAGTCTAAGAAAGCAGTTTTGGGTCTTTTTTTTTTTTTTTTTTCATAAAAAAAAAAAAACAAGTTCACAAGTATGAAGAATATAGAAGCACCTTTACTTTAGCTAAGGGACTCCAGGAAGGTTTATTGGACATTTTTTGGAGCTATCTGGGCTTCAAAATATACTTAAATATTCATATACATAAAAGAAGATGGCAGAAATTTGGCTACAAATGTTTGTAGAAGCAGAGGCAGAAGAAAGCAGGGTAGAATCAGAAGACTGAGTGTTCCACTGTGACCAAACATCTGTTGTAGAAAATCTAATCATGAAGAGATGCCTGTGGTTACACTTCATGTTCTTTATGAAATACTACAGCAAATGAATAAATACATTAACAGAATGTTCTTTGTACACACACACATGACTTCTGTTCTGGTAAAACATGTTAACTGTTTATTTCTTGAAGAATGTGTTTAGTAAATGAATAATTTTGTGTGGTGGGATCTGTAATGTCATATTTTCTCCTTTAAGCACTTAAATTCATCATGTAAGGGAGTGATCCCCAACCTTTTTGGCGTCAGGGACTGGTTTTGTGGAAGACAGTTTTTCCATGGACTTGGGGTTGGGGAGCAGTTGGTTTCAGAATGAAACCATTTCACCTCAGATTATCAGGCATTAGATTCTCATAAGGGCCATGCAACTTAAATCCCTCACATGTGCAGTTCGTAATAGGATTCATGGTCCTGTGAGAATCTTATGCCCCTGCTGCTGCTGCTGATCTGACAGGAAGTGGAGCTGAGGTCATAATACTTGGCCACTGCTTACCTCCTGCTGAGTAGCCTGGTTCCTACTAGGTTGGGGACTTCTGGTATGAGGGTTTTTACAGTTTAAAAGAAATCCTGTCTAACTTCTCATCAACATTTTTTTCCTATGGTTTTCCTTGTTCCCAACTGGTTTTCAGATAAAATGGTAAGTATTACTAGTTGATATTATTTATGTAGGCTGTAGATGAAAAATCAGTTAACAAATTGATATTTATTTATAAACAACATTTTGGAGAGAGCTGCTCTCTGTGAATGCCAGAGCACTGCTGCTTTGAGTCGATTTAAGAAAATAAATAATAAGGTGCATGTAGAAATTCAAGTCCAACTGATTTACTATTTACTCTATCATTTGGGTCTGTACAGATTTAGCTCATTAAACACCTTTTAAGAATCTCTTTTTGCTAAAAGTAGACTGGGGAAAAAGTACCAAAACGGTCTTTGAAAAAATTACTATTTGCAAAAAAGATTACAGAGGAAGGAAAACGTTGAATTCAAAATAATTATAATTAGAGTGGAGACTCTTACAGTTTCTGATGTACCAGTGCAAAAATGATAGGAATAGAGAGAGAATATTTTAAATGTAGACAAATTAATGCCAACCAAAGTGAGTTAGAATGTGTTTGTATTTTTGTGTTTATACATGCTTATCTTGTTATTCTGCTACTATGTGAAACATATGCTTTTAAGTGCCAGAGATTGAAAGATAAATGTAACAACCTCCATTCTGAAGGAGCTGATATTCTGGTGGGAGAAACACATTTTTAAACCAATAATTAAAACACAGAAAGAGAGTCAAACATACTGAGCTCTGCTGGAAGTATATCAGAGGGCAGGTGAATCAACTCAACTTGGGATGGGAGCGGTGAGGTTGGAAATGATTCATAGAGATGTGATGTTTACCCTGAAGCTTGAAGGATAAGGGAGACTTTCCTATGTGGACATTAGAGGAGAGCAGTGCCCACATGTGCAGGCCTGGGGCATAAAACAACGAATAGTCTGATTGCTGGAATCTCACATGAGGATAAGTATTAGAAAGTGACTGAAGCAGGCTGGGCGTGGTGGTTCATGCCTTTAATTCCAGCACTTTGGAGGCCAAAGGAGCCAGATCACGAGGTCAGGAGTTCGAGACCAGCCTGACCAACATGATGAAACCCCGTTCCAATAAAAATACAAAAATTAGTTGGGCATGGTGGCAGTGCCTAGAATCCTAGCTACTCAGGAGGCTGAGGCAGGAGAATCGCTTGAACCCAGGAGGTGGAGTCTGTAATGAGTCGAGATTGCATGAGTGCACTGCAGCCTGGATGACAAGAGCAAGACTCTGTCTCAAAAAAAATAAATAAATAAATAAAGTGACTGAAGCAAACAAGGTTCAGGTGGGTCTTATAGAGATTAGGACGCCATCTTGAGGTGTTTGGAAATTTCTCCAGAGGCTCCACATTGCCTTCAGATTAATTAGGCAAGCAACCTGATCAGATCTGTTTTTAGAAACAGAACTCCTGTAGGTGTGTAGAAGAGTGGCTGGAAAGAGAAAGGACTGATGTTTTTCTTTTCATTGAAAAAAAATATTGATTAGTTCCTACAGTGGCTTAGGTATATGGTTTGAGACTCTGGGGTTACAAAGCAAAGAAAGCCTGGCCTCTGCCTTACTCAGATAATAGCAGGGATACAGCATTTTTAGCACATAAAAATATAGTATGGAAAGGTCTGTAGTGATAGTAGTCATTTTGACAATAGGAAAAGGAATATATGAAACTTCCAGGTCTGTGTGTCTTTTGGGGTTGGAGGGTCAAGGGAGGGGATCCAAAGATGGTTTCACTAAGAAGGGAAAAATGTTGGACGTGAGACTTGAACTCGAAGTAGAATTTTGCCAGGCTGATGATGTTCTTCCAGGTAGATAAGCCATCCTGGGCAGACAAAACCAGGCTGTAGGAGGAATGCCATGTGTGAAGCAATAGAAATTTCTCATTGTTGCTAGAGTATAGTGTGTGCAAGAAGCAGGCAATGTAGACAAGGGCCAGCATGAAGGAAACTCTGGATAGGGGAGTAATATCACATTTCCATGATAGAACATATAGAAGAAGTTTAATATCAAGATGTAGGAAAATTGATGGAGGGCGACAATTCAGGTGGTCCAGGCAAGAGACTACATACCTAGTTTATAGGCAGGGATAGGGAGAAAGTATTAAGGGAAAAGAGGTGAAAATTAGAAGGAGATAGAATTAATGATTTGGTGTGGGGAGTAAAAAAAAAAAAGAATGGCTGATGTTTCTTGTGTGTGTAATTGGGTGGCACCATTCAATGAATAAGGAGTCATCTTGAATTTGGGGGGATATTTTTGAGTTTACATCTACTTGGCTATTGAATGTATGGTGTAAAGCTTGGGAGAGAAATCTGAGCCAGATATTCAGGATATGTCAATTTATAGGTGACTGTTACAGCCTTCGGCGTGGATGCGTTCTCGGGATTGCTATGGCATTAAGGCCCAAATGTAACTTCAATGAACATCATTTCTAAGGGGTGAGCAGAGGAAGCAGAAACACTGTAGAAAACAAAGAAGAGGAATCATTTGAAAAACAGGCATAGTTGTCACCTGAAGCCAAATGAAGAGAAAATTTCAAGCAAGATGTTGGGTGTCTCAGAAAGTTAAAAAGATTAAGGACTATGGGAAGCAGTTAGGATTTGGCTTTGGGAAGATATTGCAAAAAAAGTTTTCTTTTTTTTTCTTAGCAAAGGACATGATGGGTTGCCGGGCACAGTGGCTCACACCTGTAATCCCAGTGTTCTGAGAGGCCAAGGCAGTGGATCACTTGACCCCAGGAGTTGGAGGCTAGCTTGGGCAACAGAGTGAGACCCCTTTTCTAAAGAAAACAGAAAAATTGCCGCTGTGGCTCATGCCTGTAATCCCAGAGGCAGGAGGATAGCTTGAACCCAGGAATTCAAGACCTGCTTGAGCAATATTGCGAGACCCCGTTCTCCACAAAAAGGAAAAACAAAACAAAAAAGAAAAAGAAAAAGAAAACAGAAAAATTTTTAGCTGGGTGTGGTGGCATGTTCCTGTAGTCCCAACTACTTGGGAGGCTGAGGCAGGAGGATTGATTGAGCCCAGGGGGCAGAGGTTTCAGTGAGCTGAGATCACGCTACTGCACTTCAGTAGCATGGGTGATAGAGAAAGACCATCTCAAACAAAAAAACAAAAAATGATGGGGTGGGGAACTAAACCCGGATTATAGTATACTGAAGATTTTCACTTTGTTTAGTCTTTGAAAGTGGGAGAAACTTGAACATGTTTAGGGGCTGAGGCAAAGGAGATAAGAGAATGAGAGAGATACAAGTGAGAGGAAGGGGAAATTCATAGAGCAGGTTCAGGAGAAATTCAGAAGGCATGCAAATTGTACACAAAATCACTAGTAAGTAAGTAGTTAAGAATAAGGTAATATTGGAAGGAATTAACCTGAAGGAGGCAGAGAGGTAGATGCCTTCCGGCTCTGAGAAAGAGGATGGATGCTGATTAAACATTTCTAAGAGTTTGTGGAGTGTTAGAAGTTGAGAGAATGCAAGCTTGAGGTCTTAAAATTCTTTCAGGCCAATCAGGTTCTGAGATTCCCTGAGCCAGGGAAGGAATTGGTAGGGCCCTTGGGACAGAAGCTAAATTTTGGAAGAGCTGCTATGAGAAGTAGCAGAGGGAGCTGACGAGCAGAATGTAGAATTGCTGAGTGGTTTTGAGAGCTTGGAAACTAAATTTTTGGTGGCATCAGTCCACGTGATTGTGGTATTTCCTCCAGCAGAAGTCAGCAGTCCAGTCATGAGAACTCAAAAAATGCTGATTGAAACTGAAACTGTAGGTGCTGTGAATCCAAGATGGTATAAGACACCTATCAAATTTCATAAATTCAGATTTGTAGATGACAATAGACTGAATTATTTTGTCATTTCTAAAATTAGTGAATGCTGTATCTCAGGTGCTAAATGGACACAATTTATTTTCTATGTAATATTTCCTATCCAGGAATATCCTCCATTACTTAAACACTGTAATCACTACACGCATGCTTACCCCTTTCCCCTATCATGCGTGTGTACACACACACACACACACACACACACACAATATGGCATGATCTTCATTTTTCCAGTGCCTATTTTTGTGCATAAAATATTCTTATTTCAGTCAGATCATTTTATCTGAATATTAAAGATTTCTGAATTTGTCCACATATGTATACAAGATTACTCCTGATAAATGATTCTATTGCAGGGAGATGAATGCTTATTCCCAATGAGTTAGTAAATCTGGGGCAAGTCCTACCTAAGTCAAGTTCTTATATGGGTCTCTGTAAAATCTGCTACAAGCTTTTATTTTCCCTCTTGGATAGGCAACTCGATCTCCTCTTTCTGCCTCTTTTTCATATTTTGTCCATATTGCACTTATCACAGAATTTCATGGTTCTTTCTGTATAATTTTGTATTCCATGAGAGTAGGCACTGAGTCTTACTTATCTTTGTATTTCCAATGTCTTCCTGTTGCCTAGTGCAAATTGCACATTAAATCAGTAGTAAGTGAATACTAACTTAATGAGTGACTGATTACTTTTTCAAAATAAGTTAAGGGAGAGGAAAAATTAAACTTTATGACTACCTATAATTTCTCTTTGTTCACTCTTCCCACCCGCAGTATCTTCTGATTTACCTTTTTAACCTTTGACGAATTGAAGAGAAGAAGTTTATCTCTTGAATAATATCAGGCCCAATTATACTAGGCATTGGAATAGAAAAAAAAGTATGATATCTACACACAATCCAAAAGCCCACACTAAATCTTCTACCAACACTATTGATAAGCAAAAAGAAAGAGAGAAAGAATTTTAAATTCTTCATGCTTAGGTTTTATGGATAATGCAAATTTAGAGTGAAGCTAATGAAAAATTAGCCAGATGTGTAAGAGAGGAAGAGAAAAAGGAGAGAAGTAAAGTGTTTCTATAAATGTCAGTAATCTTGATGTTTGTAGTCTGGAACATATTTTCTTTGCTTGACCTTGTTTTACTTTTGTTTTTAAGACATCTCCAATTAGCTAGGGTCTGTTTTAAATATAACTTTAGACAAATTACTGAACAGCACATTATCCTACCAACAATCTTGTCCTTTTGATTTAGGATCTTTAAGTTATATTTGCATTTATAAAGTCCTGGTCCTGAGAACTTTCTTAGGAAGTTACAAAAAGTTGACAAAAATTCTAGAAAAATAAAACAAGGTAACATAAAATTCAAGTAGTGTACAGTTACAAATAGTTTTAATAGCAGTTGGGTTTTTATCTTGGAAGTGTTGTGCCCAGATTATTGATAGTCTAGGCATAGATAATGTGTTTCTTAGCAACTCATCCAGTTCTTACTGGATCTAAAATTACATGTGATGCTTCTCTTTATCCCAACATTTGAGGTTTCATTTTGTTCGAGAGACATTGTATGAAATAAATGTGTAGGTGGTCCTCTTAGGTCATTTATTTTGAGGAAGAAGGGTGCTACTAAGATACCTGCCCAGGAGTTTTTCTTACCAAATTGATTTCATGACTTTCTCTTGAAATACATAATTCACAAGTAGAGTACATTTTCTGAAGCAAGTAATTGCTGGACAATGATAAGCTCTGGAATAATGAAATAATCTTCTAAGTGGGCAGTTATCATCTATGGCAGCTTTTTCAAAAGTGGCATGCCACTTTATTCTCATGCATGATTACTAATAGGTGATCATGCCAATTTTTAAAAACACGAATGTTATGTGATGTGTCTGATTCTGTGAAAGTAGGTGGTGGGGAGATAAGGAGCAACATGCCATGACTTTAGGCAGAGATCAGGGAGGAGAGGCTCTTCCAAATAATGCATGAGAGAAAGCAGTGGCTGATCCTCTTACCTCCCCCTACAAATAAATAAATAAATAAATAAATAAATAATAATAATTAAAAAAAAACAGCCTTGGCTTGCCAACACCTGCTATGTATCATGTGCAGATAACCAATTTCCATAGAGTTAGAATGAAATAAAGTATGCTTGTAAGAGATTACACTGAATGTAATTATCCTTCTTAAAAATGCCAAAGACATTTCAAGATTTTTCCATGTTTCGTGATTAACATTATGATTGTCATCTTAAAAGAGATATATTTAGTTCATAGAGAATTAAGCTATGGCAACTTTGATAATACTATAAGTTAATATAGCATTTCTGATAACTCTGGTTTTTAAATTTTATTACTCTTTGTTTAAAAGATTGAATGATGTTATCTGATCATCAAAATGAGTTCTTGGAATTTGAAATGAATGTTACTGTTTCTTTAAATATACAGTTTTAAGTTATAGTTTTCAAGTAATTAATTAAAATTTGTTTCAAAATAACATCAGTGATATTCTGGATTCACCAAATCTTCCTTTTTTGCTATATTAAGAAAATGTGGAATGATCAAAGCAATTTTTCATAGTAACAGAAATACGAGGTTTCCTATTGAGTTTAGACCACATTCTTAATAATAAACACTCACAGAAATTTCTGGGGTTTACCAAGCACTCGTATGTTTTTGCAGATGGGCTTTATTCACAGTGCAAATTTAATATAATTATGAACTTTTTTCTGAGGAATCAGTTTTGTGTATTAGTATATATCTTTTTTGGTGTAAGAAAGGTACCACTAAATATCACATTGTATGTTTGTATGGATTGGCTGCAGTAAGCTATTCATAGCTGTTTCTTTGACTAGAATCCTTTGCTCTATATTGCTTGACTGAGCAAGAAAAACTAGTTCTTATGTCCACAACCCACTTTGGAGCAAGAAAAATCATTGTGTTAACTTGGTGTTATAGCGTACCCAGAAATGTGTTAGAGAAACTTGCTATCATTGTGATGTGGTAGTTTTGGATCTTTTATTTGAATGCCTAATTTTTCATATTTACTAAGCTTAAAATTTATTTGTTATTTTCTTTTTTTGCGAGAATAAAGGAAATTTATTCAGGATAAATGAATGATTCAAGAAACATTAACCAGTAGTAATTTGAATTAAAGAGTTAAGATCATAAATACAAAAAAGGGTCTAAGGTTTTCCCATCTCCAAATATAAAAGGTTTGACCTATCTGCATATTTGTCTTTTACGTATAAACAGCATACTTATTCATATTTTCAGTTGACAAAAAAATTTTCTTCAGAAGTCATCTTATGTTGTTTCTTCCCCAAAATAATTCAACTTGTTTTTCCTCCTATTTTGAAACAGCAACCATTGTTGCTCGTTGATAATTGAAATACCCCTTATACTTGCCATGGCCTACAGAGAACTATATTGGAGGCATTGACACCTGGATAGTGTGAAGAAAAGATGAACATTTTAGAACTTCTTTGCCTCCATTCTGATGCTTCCCAAAATAATTCATCTAAAGAATTTCATTTTACAGATATGTGCAGTTTATCATGAAGTTTAGAGTGACTGATTGGAGAGGAAATAACTGTCTTATTCTTCTGCTTCTGAACTCCATAAGCCCTAAATCTAAAATTAAGAGGAAGAGGAATGCCAAATACAAATGGCATTTAGAACGAAGACCTTTTTTTCCCCACCTTTCTCTGGATTTTTCAAAATTCCATGTGTAGCCTAAGTTCCTTGTTGTTTACTCAGAAAGAAATTTTTTAGGAGTGTGAGGAATTATGAAGGAAGATAGACAAAAAAAATCTAGATGTGTTCACTTCACTACTGATAAATGTACTTTAAAATGTTAGTGGATTACTGAATCTCTTATAAACATGGTTTGATTCCAGGGATATTAGTTAAGGTAGTTTCTGATCAGGATCCAGATGCTTGCATAATTCTTTCCCTTTTACATGTAAGGGTGAAATTACCTGGAACAGAAACAGCACATGTGAGTAAATATTACCCTTGTTCCCACCTTCACTCCTAGTTCTTATTGAAACTATCCCCGTTAAATATGAAGGAGCTGTTGTAAGCTGTGTTTTGTGGGTCTTAGCCGATGATATCCATTGGTACTCTTCCTTTCACCTGATTGATGTCCCCAGACCCCTTCTTCAGTGAAATTCTGAAGCTACCACTACATATATTGCTACCCTTTTTGAGTCTGTGAGTTTCTGATTAAATTACTTTAGAACATGAGGGATAACAGTAATATTTTTTATTTTAGTATTAATGACCAAAATATATTTAGATGATGTCATTATTAAAATACAAATTTATTAAGCACTACAAATTCCATAGCAGCTGTTTTTGCTAATAAGGGGGAGAAAGAAAAGCAAATGCAGGAGAAGCTTCATTTGTAGAAGTGGGAGACAAAGCATCATCTGAGGATTTCTGCAGAAGAAGCTGCCAACCTATGGGGAATTCAGGAGCCTGGCGGATGTTGGAATTAGGATAGAAAATCAGCAGATACATCAATATAGTACACATATGTATGGTTTTCAAATGTTCTACTTCATGGGGAATTTCTTCAAATATTTACTCTTGTCACATTGTTAGTTCTCTGTGGTACCTCTCCTGATACAACCGTGCTTTTCTTTCCTTCACTACACTAAGCTGGGCTCATTTTAGAAAGAGAAGTCTGTTATCCTAGAAAGAGTGGCTGCAGTTCAGATATGTGGTTTTGGGGGAAAAAATAAGTTGGATTTTTATGTGTCTTTTTCTGAAATTACATCTTTCTGTTATTTAAAAACTTGTGGTTAGAAATACAACTATGTCCCCAGTTTAAGAAAACCTCATGTATTAAATTATAAAGTAAAAACCAGACAAAGGGAATAGGGAATTATTTACATTATGAAATAATTTCTTAAAACGAAGGATTCACTTTAGCTCTCCTGATAGATTTTCTCTGTTTACAACTCCATATATGTTCATAGGTTTGCTTCCAGCTCTGATTTTTAGATGAAATGTAAGAGTTTGGGTTTTTTTGTTGTTGTTCACATAATTTCCCTTTAGTGGAATATTGTGGTCTTTTAGCAAATACTAGAGTTCTTTGCCATTGGCATTATCTTGAGAATCACTATTAATTGTTTTTTGCCATTTTTGGAAGAAATGAAGCTAGATTGTTAGACTTTTGTAAATAATGGTAATGTATCTTCAAAATAGCTAATAAGGACAGCCAATTTTTAACCTTGTCTTACTGCCAATACTTAAATTTATAGTATTAGAACATTAGAAGTTATTTAAAAACATATATTCTTCCAAGTGTACCGAGCCATTAATAGAGCAGCTGATATTTATGGAATACCTACTGTGTATCAGACTTCTGCTGAATGTTTTACATGTGCCAACTCATTTGACTCATTTTTACAGACAAGGCAATGGGAGCATAAAAGGTAAAATACATTTGAAATTTTGCAGTCGGTAAGAATAGAGACAGAATTCAAGTTGAGATATTTGACTCCAAACCCTACATTTTTTGTCTTTTCTTCTTTTTGTATTGTTTCCCTCTTCCTTTTCTTTGCTTTCATACAAACCAACCTATTTTCCTTCCTTTCTTCTCAGCCCTCCATTTCTTTCTCTCTTCCAGCAGATCTCTGTATGCTGTCTTGATTCCTGTCATCGTGGTAGGAATTCAGTGATGCTCTCAGGAAACTTAAAATTCAGTCCTAAAACTCACTGTTCATTTGTGCTCTGAATGAATGAATGAATGGAGTAAATAAAATATATACTTCAGATTTCTCTCATAATTTCAAATAGTTTATTATTGCTGCTTATATGTAAGGCTAATGTGGCAGATAGAATTCAAATGTATAAACTATTAATATTTAAATACAGTGTATGAATATCTCATTTGTGGCCACCTCCCCCAGGTATAGTAGTAGTTGGAGACCCCTGGAAGAAAAAAAAAGAGCCAAACTTTATATAAAAAAATTTTAGGTATACGAACAGATGGAAAAAGATTAAGAGGAGGTAGTTTATGGGGCAAGTTTAAAATTCATTTCAAAAATTTCATAATTTTTTATGCTTTTCCTCTACCTCTTTATGAATAATGCTTTTAAAATTATCATCATAGTGCTTATACAGTTTTACTGTTAGCCTTTGCATTCTTCTAGAATCTTCAGTGATCATATTAATGATGATTATTGTTTTCCAATATGCATTGGAGTGGGCATTTATCAGTTTGCTTAACCATTTCTATTTCTCTCTTTGAAGGCACTTAAAATTCTTATTTTCCCCCCTGCTATTATAACATTTCTTTATTTTGGTTCCATGTTTATATGCCAGGTTAGAGGTAAACTGATAGTGGAACAGAGATGTTCTTATGCTTATTTGGAAATACAGAGTGTGGGTAAGGGCTGGCAATGTAAACTTCAGTGGTCCTAGTGATCTTTTTACAGCCTGACCTGGGAAATCAGATACTGCTTTGTATGGTGAGACCATCATTATTACTTAGTCAGATAAAGTATCTGTCAAAAGGAGGTAATAATGAAGGCAAAGGTATTTTGTAAAACATTGTTTACTGAAAGCTTACTAAAATGCAGACATTTTGTACTTGCTAATCAAATCAATTAGAAAATAAAATTTCCCTGATTGAATTTTTAAAGAGAAAATATTATTTACATAATTTTTCAGTGTTTGTTATATATACAACATATTATATAGAACAAAATATTATTTATTCCCTTATAATAAACACATTTTCCTTAGTAATGTTCATTTTGGTTAATATCTATTAACAAGATGTGAGCATTAGTGTATAAAGTAATTAGGGGTTTCTGTTCTTCTGCATGTAACATAGCAAACACAGATCTTGGTCTATTGTGGTCTTTGCTATCTATCTGTAAGAGATAATTTTGATTTAACAGAGCTGTGTGAATTGTTTACACTTTTGCATTTCTTAAAAAGGACTTTCTTCAGTCAAGGTTAATATGAAATAATTCATTTTGGAAGGACTCATGATTATCCTTCTGGTAAAATACTAGATTGAATATGATTGTACATGCAAATGTATGTGTCAGTTACTCTTAAATAATTAAAATGATTTTGTAAAAATAAAACCTGAAAATTTAGCCTTTACATTTATTGAGATAACTTTTATAAGAGAAAGCTACAAGTTATAATGGAACCATAATTACTATAGCTATCTAATAATTAGCATTCATAATTATAACAAATACTATAATAACTTTTTCTTACTAATCAATCAATGTTTGAAATTCCCTCTATAGTAACGATTTATATTTTGATGAAAATGTGTTCTCTTGCTGCTCTGAGAATATAAGGGAATTCACAGTGGTAATTAGTTGGTAAGAAGTAAATCGCACCCCATTTTTTAACCCCCCTAATGGAATGTTTTATTAGAATTTTCTTTAAAAGTGTGGTTCTCATTATTAAAACCAATAATGCCCATGTAAGTTATCTTTTCATAGATGCATCCACCTCACTGCAATTTTAAATCATTTATAGTCATCCTATTAATGAAGACTCAGGAGGTCTCTTCATTTGTGATTTGGGTAACTGAATTCTTGGGCTGCTTGCAAATCTTTCACAAAATCACTCTTATAGAAAAATACTGTTACCAAACAGTCACATATTTATTTATAATAAATTCAGAACTTCCACTGGTGAATAGTCAAGGAAACACATTTATTATTTAAGATTCATTAGATGCTCAAGGAGCCTTTTAATGTAACCAGGAAATAATAATTTACTGGTATTGGAAATAACTTGAACCAAGAAGTTTGTGTCAGAATAGACATAAAACAGGCATAGATCCAAACCTGCAAAATTTTTCCTATTTCTGTTTGAAATAGGTTATTTATTTCAGTAACAGAGTTGAGAATTACATAGAGATTTATATGGAAACTATGTTTCTTGAGTTTTGCTGTTTTTCTGAAATTTGAAGATTTAGAGAGACTTGAAAAATTCAGAGCAATGAAAAAATTACTTATTCTGTCTTCCTTCTTAAGAAACAAAATCTAAATGAGAAATATTGTAAGATGAGGACCAGAACTTCAAAGTCAGTCTTTTACATTAGGACCCAATAATATGGTATTATTAACTGAACTTATAAGAGCTATCCTAATCTCAGCACACCTGGCTAATGTGGTTGTGCCATCTTTGAGCCCATAAATCTTACACAATTGACAGTCTATATAAAGTTAAAAAAATAAAGAAGGATATTAAAGCAGACATTCTTTAACATTTATCAACCTAGAAATTAATAAATGTTCCTGTAAGGTAGCAATAGAAAAGAATTGGTTTGAGATATTTTCAACATACAGAGAAGCTATCTTTACAAATGAGCTTGTTCTGGGTTTTTACATTTTATTAACCAAGTTAAAATCTTGAAATACTTTTTGTTTTCTTTATTTATTTAAATTGAATTGCATGTAATAACAGCCCCTGACATCTTATCCACAGGCCTAGTAATCATTCTATTGTGGGTTTAGGGGTATGTCCTAAAATTATATTACTATATCCAGATATTTTTGAATATTGTTATTATTTTCCACTCCCATTCACAGCGTCTTGATTACTAAGATTTGAGATTTTCTGCTAATTTTAAGGTTTGTGATTCTTGGGTTAGAAGTAGAGTTCACATGTACATATGAAAGGGAGATTTTTTTTTTTTTCTTCCTGTCATTTCTTTCCTAAGCCAAGTCTCAGTTTTGACTTCACAAAACCTTTTTAGTGTTTTCTTTCTCACCTATGATAAAAATTATATTTTAAAAGTAAATTATATTTATTATTATGTTTATAGTTATATAAAAGTGTATGACAAAGTCTTAAAGGGAACATGAAAAATAAAAACAGTTTATGTATGATTATTCTTCCTTTGAAATAATTTTTCTCCTTCTAAAATATTATTTTAATAAAACAATCATAAAATGTAGAATTTTTTATAGAGACTTATCAGAACTTGTATTGATTCTCAATTGTCTGATCACTTTTTATTAGATTATTAAGTAAATGTAGTTAAAAGAAATAGCTTATTTAGATTAAAAAAACTATGCAACAGCCTCTTGAACAACCTTATTTAAAAAATGGTAATTTAATATTATTTTAAATGTAAAAGATCTTAGTTTACCTGCCAATAATTATTTTTATTTATTTTGAAAAGCTTTGTTCTATTGCGGTTTTGGAATAGATTTTAGCAATCTATTATGGTAATGAATTACTGCTTTAAGAAATGCAATTTGATGTATTCTCAGGAGTTATGTAACTACCATGACATATTTTTACTCACTAATTTTCATCTCAGTAGAGACAGATTTAAATAAGTAATGTTATTCAAAATGATTCCTGAAGTCTTTTGACTCGTTTTCACTGTATAGAAAATATTAAGGTTAAAACTGCAAAGTGATTGAAGCTAAATGGGAGCCTACTTTGATTCTAAAAGAAAATGATATTCAATTAGACAATTTCATACCTGTGAGACTTTTCGACAGATAGTGGTAGGTTGTCTATTTTAAGAATGTAAATCAGACTACAGATAGATTCCTTAGAAATCTGTGTATGCAACCCTGCTTGAAGATGCATTCCCTTAATTTACAATACTGTCATCCTGTGACTGACAACTAGTGAATACATTGCATCGATTTCATAACACTTGACAGCCTATACAACTGCAGAACAAATTGGTAAAATCCCAGTTCTTGAAAAGACAGTACTGAAAGAGCCTTTCTTTTGGTTCTCTCATTCTTAACTCACGTGCTCCATCAGGATACAGTATCAGTAGATTGATTGCTTACCATTGAAAGAAAATACTGAAATTCAGATTTTTCTGCTAACAATAGTCAAGATCATAGAATGAGTTTTTAAGTCAATCTATTTGATACAATTCTCTGAGTATGTAATTCTCTCAGTCATAATTGGTATAACATTTACCTAAAAGTTATATCAACCAAAAAATCCCATTTAAATAGTTTTAGGGAAATGAATTCCTACATACTATGAACATAAATGTAGTAATTGAGCTTGGTTGGGCTCATTATTTTGTTGCAAATATTTAAATATCTAGATATTCCTGTTGAATTTATATACACTTTTGTAAAGTTTGTTTTCCTTATAGTTGGTATGCTCTATAGAAATATGCATGTGTAGCTGTACTCCCTGGTGTTTCCCAGTTGCTTTCTTTAGCTAGTGTTGAGTGATCTGTATCTCATTAAAATTTTAAACTGCTTGAAATAAAAATGTGCTGTAGATCTTCACATAATTTTTAACTGTGCTTTGTAGACTCTTGTTGAATTTGGTAGTTTAATCAGTTATCATGCCAAACCATCCAAAGTGTGTTGTGTTCAGAGGGAGCACTCATAGTTGCAGTTTTTTGTAGTTTCTGTGTGCCATAGGGCAAGTTACAATAAGGTGACAAATAATTGTTGGTATATTAACTCTTTCAGTTTTCATCTGTTTTGTAGCCTTCTTTCATAATGTAATAGCGTTTTTAGTACTGAAGCTGAGCCAGGCTAGTTGAATAAAAAAGTCCCTAGTAGCACAACTGACTGCTTATATTAGAGAACACAATTCCTCAAATGAGGAACATTGGCCTCCATCACAGACGGAAATCCAGTGAAAACAAAAAATGATTACTGAAAGTTGGTTACATTTTCTGATAAATTGAGGATTAAAGAGATTTTTTTTTTTTTTTTTTTTTTTTTTAGACAGAGTCTTGCTCTGTTTCCCAGGCTGGAGTGCAGTGGTGTGATCTCGGCTCACTGCAACCTCTGCCTCCTAGGTTCAAGTGATTCTTGTGCCTCAGCCTCCCCAGTAGCTAGGATTGCAGGCATGAGCCACCATGCCCAGCTAATTTTTGTATTTTTATTAGAGATGTGGTTTCACCATGTTGATCAATGTGGTCTGTAACTCTTGATCTCAAGTAATCCACCCACCTCAGCCTCCCAAAGTACTGGGATTATAGACATGAGCCACTGCACCCAGTGAGAAATTCTTAATAATTAATTGATGTATAGAGAAAACAAAAAACACATTGTTTTATGAAAATGTACAACTCTGATTTGAAAGTCCTACCAGGGGATTATTATTCAAAGGTTTGTCAATATTTAGATGGATTTATACATAGCATATTAAAAATTAATTTTTAATTCATGCTTGTTTTTTACTAGATTAATTTCATTGAATGCCAGTGGCATTTGGGGAGTTTTTTAAAAAATGTTAAAAATTATGCTCTCAAGTATGTATCAAATTTTCTATAGATTTTTTGAGGCAGAGCTTAAAAATATCTATTAAAGATTTTATTATTTGGAAACAATATTGTGCTTCATAATTTCTCCCTTCTTAGCTCATTCCATGTCCTAAGCACTCTCTTTTCTCATCATCTTCTTAACTCTAAGCCCCTCCGTTTCCCCAAGGGAACAAGCATAATGTGTCAATAATCTTTGAAACCCAAAGTCCTGTTAGTTATGCCAATTTGATTGTGCATTCTATTTATATGAGTAAGAGAAGAACATTAATGGTAATTTCAAAAAGGAAGAAAAAAGGCATAACCCTCTTGTGCCAGCACAGCTTTTTTACCGTTTTCTTTCCTATTATGTTTTGAACAGGACAATGACAGTGATTTGATGTTAGTCATTACTGTAGCTCTTGACTATCAGGATTTATCACTGTGGGCCTCATCATAACCTAAATTTGTACTATAGTGAGAATGATAGGCAATTTGGAAGCTGCTTCTACAAAGATATGTGTTGATGTCTTCCAAATTTATGATTACTTTCTTTAAAATTCTTTAAAAATTTCATATGTATATTTTTCTCCTTATTATTGTTCGCATAAGCAAACTAAAAAACAAACACACACACACACACACACACACACACACACACACACAAACAACAATACCAAGTATAATATACAGAAGCAAAGACAAGATTGAAATTGTACTGGGAACCCAAGGGTTTCTGGTGACTTTAAATGGAAATTTTGTGATGTTTATAGAAGTATTCAGTGACTGCTGAAACTTTTTTTTCCCCTTTTTCTTTTCCTTAACAAGGTATTTCCTTTTTTTTTTTTTTTTTTTTTTTTTTGAGATGGAATCTTGCTGTGTCACCAGGCTGGAGTGCAGAGGCACAATCTCGGCTCACTCACTGCAACCTTCACCTCCCAGATTCAAGTGATTCTTCTGTCTCAGCCTCCCAAGTAGCTGGGATAACAGATGCCTGCCACCACACCTGGCTAATTTTTTGTATTTTTAGTAGAGATGGAGCTTTACCGTGTTAGCCAGGATGGTCTCCATCTCCTGACCTCATGATCCGCCTGCCTCTGCCTCCCAAACTGCTGGGATTACAGGCGTGAGCCACTGCACCCAGCTGGCAAGATATTTTCTTTTGACTCAAAATGGATTTTTTTTTTTCTACATGTGTCTTTAGGTGAATTAAAGAATAGACTAAACATTTT
The DNA here is from genome assembly GCF_048565385.1 of Saimiri boliviensis. Taxonomy (NCBI): domain Eukaryota; kingdom Metazoa; phylum Chordata; class Mammalia; order Primates; family Cebidae; genus Saimiri; species Saimiri boliviensis. Next base: position 202,073,592 of record NC_133449.1, read on the forward strand.
CATCTAAAATATTGTGCCATGAAAGCTTTTTAAAGTCAGTGAGCTTTGTCATCTGACCCTTCTTTTAGGAAATAGGCCTTTAGCTGACTCATGCTATATATATGTTCTTATATAGCATGAGTTGCTCCAAGAATTAGTGATAAAATAAGCTATGACTGGTGGTAAAAATATAAACTGTCAGTTTCTTCTTCTAGGGTCTTAGCTGTCTAGAATGTTAATAAAATTTTGTTTAATCTGAAGTAAATATAGTCTGATTTGAATTGGATGAAATTTTTAGGTTTATTACTTTAGCAGGCAATTTTTAAAAACTGCTTAGTGGTTTAACAAAAGAAACTGAATCTTAAATGAAAATAGAGGGAAGTGAATGAACCTGATCTAGTTTCATCTACAAGACCTCCAAAATAGTTTTGAAGAAAATGTGCCTTTGGACTGATATCTTATATGCCAGGTTCTAGCCTAGTGCCCAATTTTTTTTTGGTCTGATTTTCAAACTGATCAAATTAGAGACTAAATTATGCTCTGTATTTTAGTCAAGCCATGTGCTATTAGCCGGGCACTCTAGGACTATCTCTAGTCTACAGCTGACCAGAAAGTACTTGCCTCTGCACCTCTTATAACTGCACATGATTGCTCTAGAGGAAATTCTCAAAACTCCATTCCATCAGAGTAATCTAAAATTAAGGAGTTGAGAAATAGGATTTTTACACTTGTGGGCTTTCAGAATTTTTGTTGACTCTTTGGGCCCTTTGGACTGTAAGAATATACAGGTGTTATGTTTCACCTCGTTACCTGCCCAGGAAAATAGAAGGACATATACGACTAAAAAAAGATTTTTCTGGTTCTTTTTCAGGTTTAGATATTTTTTGAATGATAACTGAATACCTATAAACACATCCAGCTTAAAAAGGATTCTCTCCTCCAACACAAAACTATAACATAGTTCTGGTAACACTAATGAAGATTATATGTAAATATCAGCCCAAATTTCTATTAGCATAGCCTGCTAAAGCTATCACCTTCCATCAAAACTAACTGCCATTTTTCAAAGGTTTAAAACCTTTCATTACCTGCCCCTTCCTTGCCACCCTCCATAGAATACTCCTATAGTTACTAATAGATATAAATATAAATTCTAAATATTTCATTTAGGAGGTTCTTATTCCAGGCTAACTTAAATTCTAGCTGATAAAGTGTTATCCATTTTGTTCAGTTTTGATCATGACCTACTTTTATTGATTCTTCTGGAACTCTTACAAAACTTTCAAGCCCTCCAAGTTTATTTTTGTGTAGCTTTATTTCATCTTTCTGTATAGTACAAGCAGAGAAAGCCCCTAAGTTTAAAATCCCTTATTTATTTAAGGTACATAGTAGGTGTATATATTTATGGGGTACATGAAATATTTCAATATAGGCATATAATATGTAATAATCACATCAGGATAAATGGGATAAAATTATGTTGCATTATATTTTAGTTTTCTAATATGTTGCTTAAATATGTATGTTTTTGGTTTCAAGCATTCTTTTTTTTTTAAATAAAATATAGAATTGTATAGCTTGTAGTACCTAGATAATAAAGAGAAATAGTATTAGCCGGATTTACAAACTCTAGCCCTTTTCCTTGAACAACTTAGTTAGATAATTTCAGGGATGGTTTAGTTGAATATGGCTTTATTCTTAGGATATTGCCCTAGTCGTTCTCCTTTCTTGAAAAGCGGATATTTGATTGTGGTTAAATTGTGAAGTTGTAAAGCTATGTTAGCTAAATTTTTTACTATGTCAGCAAGCAGAATATTGTTTGCACTTCTTTGCTTTTTAAATGCTGCTCAGGGAGCTGCGTAAGTTATAATTGATGCACAGAAGAGATTTCAAATTTTATATGCCTATAAATTGGCACTGCTACATAGACTAGAAAGATGAGATTGGAGAAGTTATTTTCCCGTGAGAATGATACAAATTACTGTCAAACTGTTTATGCTTGCTGTAAAAATATTTTCAATGTACAGGTATTTGCTTACTATCTGGGTAGCACCCTTATTAAAGTAGAATAACATTTTGAGCCAAAATGAAATGTTTTCAGTACCATTGCATACTGTAGTAGGCTGGTTTAGTCATTCCTGGGCTTAAATGACTATAATTATGTTTGTTTTTTAAAATTCTTAAATTTGCTTAAGTTTGGAGTTTTAGAATTTTTAGGAACCATAACGTTTATAACAGTCCAGCCTTTTTATTTTACATATGAAGAAACTGAGGCTCAAGGGTGTTAAAAAAATATGCCAAGGTCAAAGACCTAAAAATTTGCATGAATTGAATTAAAATAAGTATTCTTGCATCACTCCGGTTCTTTTTCTTTTTCTTTTTTTAAACATATCTCATATCTTAGGAAATTGCCATGCTTAATATGTATTCGTTTCAGAAATATAAATGCCTTTACTTCTTCCCAGTTTACACCTAACATCTAGATGACCTGAAGTTTGCAGTGTTTAAGATGAATTTGTTGGACTCATTTGGTGAAGTTGGCCAAAACTTTAAAGATATAGACTAAAATAGGTGTAAGCAAATATGCATCTCTTATTTTGTGAAGACAGTTTACTAATGTCAACAACAGGAGTGTAAAGTGATTCTTTACCCTAAATAAACTTCCAGTCGCTGACTCAACTTACTGCATTCTTTAATATATTTTCCTAAAGAATGCTGGTTGGTAGGTGGTCTTTAGTTTGGATCAGGAGAATAACTCCCATTCCCAGGTTCTTTGGAAATTTGAATTCTTCATTTTGTGAGTGGTGCATCATAATAGTATTCTGTTTTGCAAAAAACAAGTATTATTATGCAAAATAATAGTTTTGCATATGAAAATGCTGATTTTGACTCATCATTTAGGAATGTACGTTTCTGTTTTACTTTCCCATTTCTCAGTAGCAGAATCTGCGAAATCTAATATTTAGCAGTGATTTTTTGTGTGTACTCCATTGGTATATAGACAAGAAAACAGAAATAGGGAATACCAGCTAATGAAAGGTGACGATGACACGACAGTTTGAGGTGTGCTGAAATAGGATGAAACTAGAGTTTGCTTTCATTCAGACTGCTGGTTTTTTTCTTTCATCCTAGAACGTAAGTTCTAAGGAAAAGACTTGGTGATATCTTTACTTAAGATCCAGTAACATGAAAACACTAGAAAATAATTAGTTTATATTAAAGTTGTCAAATGGAAATATAAACATAGTAGTGGAATATATTTCAGTGCCCACAGTGACATTTATTTTAAGATTTGTGTTTAGGAATTGGCTTGCACACATGATTGCTGATCTTTAGGTAGTTTCTCTCAATTATTTTAAGATTGCTCCATGTTGCTTTTTAGAGCTTCACCTGTGTTGGGGGCAAAGAAAAAGGTGGGGAGAGGGAAATTGACAGGCTAAGGCACTTCTTTCAGGAGAAAACTGCATTGAAAATAGAGATATCTGAGCAATTCTTGGGAAATCTTAACTTTCCTGTAAATAGTTTTGCCAAAACTGTGTGGTGGCAATTAAAAAAAGCAAAAGACAAAAACTTTCTCAAGCACATACACATCAACCATCACACAACAAAAAAAGAAAACCTTTTTCTAAAAGATCCAATATGGAGAATTAGGAAATTTTATATGCAGCCAAAGAATAAAGAGTAAAAATCACACTAAAACATGAGAAATAATGCATGTTATCACTCAGCCCTAGCCTTTGGCCACAGATTAAGGTCATGTGTTGGCGATACCAGAAGCAGATGCTCTTATGAACTAAATGTTAGGCTAATGAGTGCAATAGCACTTTTGGTAATCAGAGGTGACTGTGAGGAACATGTTGTTTCCTTGCACATGCTTTTCTGAAATGCTCTAGGAATGAGAGCATACTATAGGAAGAGGCAGAAGCAGGAGGCAGTGCTGTCTGGATAGTTCCTCGTGGGCATTTTCTGTAAAGCATTTTGCAGATAAATAATGCAGCAGACAATGTTAAGTCATTTGCATTTTCCTTCCTGACTTTGAGTATATGTTACTCAAGGTCCTGCTTTTGTATGAACACACAATTGGCATTTGTTTTACATTTCTATAATGTTGATTTTCTAATTATATTCATTTCTCTCTAGAGATTATTTCTTTTTCTTTCCTGCTGTATGGATGCAATTCCCATTCATGGTAAAGTAAATTACTGTAAAACATAAGTCCATATTTTAAGGGAAATTTATAAGTGGATTTATTAAAAGATTGTAAGTTATCTTTGTTAAGTGTGCTCTGAATGAAGAGACCACCTAAACAGGCTTTGTTATTCAGTTGGATGTAAGTGGGCTGAGTCTGAAAAGAGAGTCAGCAGAGGTTGGTGGGACAGGAGCTGATCTTATAGGTTGGGGGTGAGTAATGGAAAATTACAGTTTAGAGTGTTTTTTTGTAAACCAGGGGCAGGGGAGTGTCACAGCATCCAGTGTTACAAGGCTGACCTATCACTTGAGGCAGGAAGAGTGGTAGAATGTCATAAGGTCAGTTAATCAGGCCACAGGGTCCCGTGTCACAAGGTCAACTTATCAGTTGCGGCAGGAACAATGGTGGAATGTCGCAAGGATGGATAATCAGGCACTGCAGGAGCTAGCTATTCCTCTCCTTTTGCGATTTTTCTGTTACCTTAGACTTTCTGGCTCTGGGAGGCTATCTAGAGGTGTATGTGTGGGTCACAGGGGTCACCATTGACATGACTGTGGTGTAGTCCATGGTGCAGACCATTTGAAGAACCTTGCAATCTTTACATTTTCCAACAATATATTTAATTTGTGATATTTTCACAAAAAATTAAAATGTAATTGTTTATGAAGTATAGCACTGTGGTTAAGAACATGAAGTCAGGAACCAGACCCTGAATTTGAATCTTGGCTTTGTCGTATATTAGCTATGTGACCTATCAGCAAGTTATTTAATATCTGTATGCTCAGCTTCTTCATGTTTAAAATGGAGACTATCCCATCTACTTCATAGGATTTTTGTGAGAGTCAAATATATGGGTATTATACTTAGCACTTTATATTAAATAAAAACGACATATTTTAATATTATGATATATATAGTACCTAGTATAATACCTGGTACATAATAAGCCCTTTTCAAAATATGATTTATAATTTAGAGTATAATATTTCATTGCCTTTTAAAGATGTTTTTAATATTTATTAATTTGATTCCATCTGTCTCCTAGTGCCTAGAATTAGAGTATTAGTCTTTCAAATGAAAGCAAAATTTTAAGGTTGGAATAGATATTAAAAATATAGAGTAACAATGTGTCTCTTGTCATCATCTTTAAAAATAAGATAAAAGTTTTAAATTATAAACATATTTTTGTATCAGTTAGATTTATGTAGCATTTTCCTTTCATATAAAAAAACAGTTATATTTAAAATATGGATGGACTCATTCTGTATAACCTAGAAATATTTTCTTTCTTGCTTTACATTTTTGTCAAGACTGTGTGTAGAGCGTATAAATGTGTGCTTCTATTTGTCATCGTTTTATGTATTCTGTTACCAAAAAACATTAAAAAGATTTTCTTTTTTTTTTGTTGTTTTTTCGTGAGGGAGTCTTGCTCTGTCACTAGGCTGGCATGCAGTGGCATGATCTCAGCTTGCTGCAACCTCCACCTCCTGGGTTCAAGCAATTCTCTTGCTTCAGCCTCCTGAGTAGGTGGGACTATAGGTGGGTGTTACCACACCCAGCTAATTTTTGTATTTTTAATAGAGACAGGGTTTCACCATGTTGGCCATGATGGTCTTGATCTCTTGACTTTGTGATCCACCTGCCTTAGCCTCCCAAAGTGCTGGGATTACAGGTGTGAGCCACCACACCTGACCAAAAATATTTTCTTAATGGTATAGCCTATTCACTTAAAAATTATTTAACAGTGAAGGGCTGAATCGTAAACTCCTTTAATTTTCTGAGCTTTTAAAGTTTGTTTTTTTTTTTGGTTCTTTTTATTTAAAAAATAACATACATATGGTGATTAAGGGTAGGTATTCATTCATTTATTCAATCAGTATTTGGGTGCTTCAAGGCACTGTTCTAGGCATTAAGGATACATCAGTGAAACATTTATTTAGAGACAGGATCTTGCTCTGTCTCCTAGCTCTCTGCAGCCTCAAACTCCTGGGTTCAAAGGATCCTCCTGTCTCAGTCTTCTGAGTAGCTAGGACTATAGGCATATGCCACCAGGCCTGGCTGATTTTTATGATTTTTTTGTAGAGACAGAGTCTTGCTATGTTGCCTAATCTGATCTTAAACTTCTGGCTTCAAGTGATCCTCCTGCCTCCACCTCCGGAAGCCCTGAGATTATTCATGTGAGCCATTGTATCCAGCCACAATGAAACTTTTAGATCAAACAATAAACTCATAATTGTATCAAATAGATTTTTCTCAATGATAGAGGAACTTCATAGTCTTACTTGTGGATAGCAACCAAGTGTATATTCGGTACATAGAGCTTTTCTTTATCTGTGTCATGCAGTTAAAAAGGTTTTTTTATTGTCTTCTATAAAATATCTTAGTTAATATGCAATGGTCATATCTGAAACATCATCTCTTACAAAAATTACACATAATAGAATTATTTATAGAACTTATTATAAGCCACATTTTTCATTATTTTGGATAACTAGTGGTGCTTTGCTACCTGATTTAAACTAGTTTTATTGGCCAGGTGCGGTGGCTCATGCCTGTAATCCCAGGACTTTGGGAGGCCAAGGTGGGTGGCTCATGAGGTCAAGAGTTCGAGATCAGCCTGGCCAATATGGCGAAACCCTGTCTCTACTAAAAATATGAAAATTAGCTGGGTGTGGTGGCGGGTGCCTGTAATCCCCGCTACTCGGGAGGCTAAGGCAGGAGAATTGTTTGAACCCGGGAGGTGAAGTTTACAGTGAGCCAAGATTGTGCCATTGCACTCCAGCCTGGGCAACAGTGTGATACTCCGTTTCAGAAAAAAAGCAAAACAAAACAAAACAAAAACTAGTTCTGTTTAGGCTATGGATCAACCTCTTTGTTCCAAAACACTAGAATAGGGGAATTTTGTGCCTTTCCCCTTCCTCACAGAGAGTTTGTGTTCCACTAAGTGACATTAAGATCCTGTTCTCAAGCTGTTTTCCTTTCACCTACTGCCTAGTTTTTTGAGGTGGGAATGAAGGTAGGTGAAAGTTAATTGTAGACCAACACAAAGAGCACAATGCAGCATGTGTTTGCAATAATGTTGAATGCATACTATGAAGCAAGTCTGATGACAGGACCTGATCAAGCAGTGTTCTGGAGCCAATGGGTGACCCATCAGATACCACTGGTTATGGGCCACCTTCTTTATTATTTGAAGTTCTATAACATGGAAATCCAGTCACAGGTTAATCTTTACTAAATTTTGTTCTACAGAATTATTTAAAAATATAAGGAAATGATCAGGAATTGCTGTTGTTATAATGTAGGGGATTAAATAGGTTCAAAATGAGTAGATTGTGTATTCCCATTACATAGAACCTTGTGCAAAATGTCTAATTCAAGTAACAAGTTAGTCTAAAGCTAATTCCTCCTCATTGGAGTATTAGATGTTCTTATTTAATTTTCTGACAAAAATATGAATGCTGCAATTTCATTGATCCTTAAGGCCTTATTCCAGAACTTTCTTCATTGAGTTTTAGAAAAAGAGAAATACATTCTTTCTGAAGTTGAGGGTCCTGATTTTCTCAGTGTTAACAATGGGCCCTATTATGCTGCTTCCAACTGAGCAAGGCTAGAAAGAACTTCACAGCTGGCTGGGCACCTGACATGCCCAAGGCAGGTACTCTGACCTGTTCACATAGCCCTGGTTCCTCCTGGGGAGAATAGCAGTTTCCATTCCCTGAAGTGCGTAATTTATTCCAGGCTATGAATAGAATGAGCTTGTTGATTTGGGACTAGTGGCATTCCCCTTGCACAACCTCAGGACATGATTATCCATGCCAGGGTCATGCAGGAGCTTCCCATCTGACCCTGAGCAGTCCTCACCCTGAGCACTTAACAAGAGTGATAAGAGACTATTGGAATGTCACATTCCCTTGAATTTATTTATATTTTTAATAAGGTACTGGCATCCTCTTTTGCTTTTATCTAAGCCTGACTTTCTAGAAACTTGATTACAAAAAGTCTATTAACTCAATGAGTTTTTAGATTAACTATATTAATACATGAATCAGGAAAATCATAGTCCTGTAATGTTTCCTTTTATAACACATGTGTTTTTTGACTTCATAAAGTATGCAGAGCACTGCATTAGGTTCTATCAGTGACACAGAAATAAACAGGAAATAATGGTCCTGCTCCTGAGGCGAGACAAAAACTAGAGACAGAGAAATTTGACAGCAAGTAGAAGGAAACATATTAATAAATAAAATTATGAGTACCGTGGTGTAACCAAATACTTGTGTTTTATTTAAACATGAAGGACAAACAACAGAGAGAGGGTGATTAGGAAAGACTTCTTGTAGATAGCAAATTGTACTAAATCCTGGAGTGCTTAAATAGGGCTCAAAAGAATAAAAGGGTCACTGTCATGAGTTATTTTTGCTAGGTATGGGAAAACTGTTATCTTCATACCTGACATGACTACTTTGTGGTTGCTCAGTAATTTTTGAATTGAATCAATTTTCCCCATAGAGGAAAAAAGACTAAGGCCTCTAACGGAAGAATCAGCCCAAGTACTTCAGATTCTAATGTCCTTCAGGCATATGGATTTGTGACCAGAAGAGAAGAGACATATATTAAAATTAACATATTTGAAACTTGACTATATTTTGTGCTTTAATTATAGAAATGAGTAGGAAAAATAGGAGGGGACATTTATCATTTACTATTGGCCAATTTAAGAAAAAAAAAAAAGAAAAGTTGAGGAAATAGATAAGATAGTGAGATGGAGATTTCTGATGGAATTTCTAAGGTAGAATTAGACAAAGAAGAAAATAGTCAAATTATAACTTAGACTTAAAAAAAAAAGTTCGAGTATTGGCAGGGCACAGTGGCTCAAGCTTATAATTCCAGCACTTTGGGAGGCCGAGGTGGGTAGATCATGAAGTTAGGAGTTCGAGACCAGCCTGTCCAATATGGCGAAGCCCTGTTTCTGCTAAATGATACAAAAATTAGCTGGGTGTGGTGGCACATGGCTGTAGTTCCAGCTACTCAGGAGGCTGAGGCAGGAGAATCGCTTGAACCTGGGAGGCAGAGGTTGCAGTGAGCTGAGATCGTGCCACTGCATTACAGCCTGGGTGACAGAGTGAGCCTCCATCTCCAAAATAAAAAATACAAATAAAAAAAATTGAGTATTGACTTAATTTAGGTACTATGCCAGGTATTTTTCAAAGAGTTTAAAATATCTGGAAAATACTCCATGTTGTTCTAGTCTTAGTGGCCTGGCAGCTATGTAAAGCAAATAATTGCAGCAATTTGAAATGAGTGCCTTTTGCATATATGAATAAAGTGTGGTGAACTAGGCCAGAAAAATAAGGAAATATGTAAAGGGTAGGGGAGGCTCCCCAGAGGAGGTGGCATCTCATTTGAATCTTCATGGGTGAGTTAGGAGTTTTTTTGGGAGAAGGGAATGTAGTAAGGGTGTTCCAGAGAAAACAAGATGTATAAAGATAGAGAGATCAGAAGGACCATTGCCTGTGTGACAAGTTGGATGTGTCCAGAACACAGCATAAGCCTGGAGGTCATAGTGAGAGAGGGGTCTAGAGAGGTAAGTAGAAGCCAGAGCATGAAGGACTATGGATATTATACCAAGAATTTAGAATATTATTTATACTTGATGGGGAAGCATTGAATGACTTATGCTAAAAAACATAATTCGAAACACCTGCATACTATGGACTACAGAGGGAGATCATAAGAAAGACAACCACTCTTCTGGGGAGGTTGTCTTCAGGCACTGAAAAGGGTCCAGCATTTGACATACTGACATAGGCTTTCCTACAACAAAGCCTCTAACAAAATTAGGCTGTCCCGAATCCCTGGTGATAGCATTGTTTACCTTTATACCAAGAAGGTTGGGAAAGCACCAAAATCTGCATGTGGCATATGCCCAAGCAGACTTCGAGGGATTCGTGCTATAAGATCTAAAGTTCTTATGAGATTGTCCAAAACAAAGAAACATGTTGTCAGGGCCCATGGTGGTTCCATGTGTGCTAAATGTGTTCAAGACAGGATCAAGCATGCTTTCCTTATTGAGGAGCAGAAAATCGTTGTGAAAATGTTTAAGGCACAAGCACAGAGTCAGAAAGCTAAATAAAAAATGAAAATTTTGAATATTAAAAATGAAAAGACTTGCAAAAAAAGAAAGAAAGAAAGACAACCCACCAGAGGAGATTGCAAAGCCCCAGGGAAGAAAATAATGACATCTTAAATATAAGTAGTGAAAACCAAAATGGAAAAAAAAGGATGAACTTAAGTGGGATTAGGGATGTGTTGCGAAAGGTCTTACCCATGTGGAGGCTGAGGGAGATGAGGGACTCTAGAATTTTCTCAAGTTTTTAGATTGAGCACCTGGGTAGACCGGATGCTGTAGCAGAATTGTGGAAAGCTGCAGTACAAACAACTTTTGGATGGAAAAGAATGGACTCAGTATTGACTGTGTTGAATTTGAAGTTATTTTAGGTCCACCAGGCAGGGATATCCCTTAGGCAGTTGGGTTTGAATCTGAAAATGGAAGTCAGGACTGGAGATAAGGATTTTGGAATCATCCAGGATGTAGGTTATAGTGAAGTTTTAAGAAGAGAACAGACTCAACTGTTATACTCGGGAAAGCACAAACAGTAGTTTTGAGCAGTGATAATACGTGAAAAAATCCTGAGGTAGAACTATACCATGTCATTAAAGCAGCCCACCTGCCAGCTGTTAGGTGGTAATACCAAATAATGGAAACTTCAGCCTCCTACCATCTCTTTCATTTTCATTCCTTACGATTCCTAGTATTCTGACAAAGAAGAATCCTTGAAGGAGTTTTTCCCTGCTGTCTAATGAAGGGCTTCCCAAACTGTGCTTTCTAGAGCATTTCTGGCAATTCTTCAAGATGTTAATAAGCATTCCCAAACTCCTATGTCAAAAACTGAAATATGAAACATTTCTTAATTGCAATCCTTCTTAACACCTTTAATAATGTACACCAGGAATTTCTAAGAGGGACTGTAGTTAGTAGCACCTTCCTGAGGTCCCCCCACTCCAAACCACAGACCCCTTTTCTTTAGGGACTACTTATTAATATCTCAATTTTTTTTGAAAAATGCTCATTTTTTGATTGGAGAAATTAATGTCATCTTCATAGTCATTTGAGCTTTCAGTATTTGAGGGTCTTTTGTATATGAAAGTATATTAACAGTTACTGTGTTTTAATTTATAAAGCTCAGTGTTTTCATAAGCCTTTAAGCTCAATTTATAAATCTTATTTTATTAATAAATAGTTATTTGGGATTATATTTAAAACACTCATTTTCATTTGTTCCTTAATTAGTGATCAGTTAGCTTATACATTTGACAGATTAAATTCTCATAAACATTTCATATCATTTTCAAACTTGATTAATTGCATTCCTTTAGACTTTTCAAACTGTAACCCCCAATATGCTTAATTTTTCCCAGCACTCTAAATCTCTGGGAAGGCAGCCTTACAAATCTAATACAAATCTTCCTGAGCACTTAAACACCACTTTCACACTGAAAGCCAAATGCATGCCTTAGTCAATCAGTTTTCAAACACTCTATATAAACTTAGTCAATCAAACTGTCCTTAAGTATTTCAAATTAAAATGTCAAGATTACTACTAATTGCTTTAAAATATTTTAAATAAAAACCATAAGCCCTAAATATCGATTTCCTAATGTGTCAGATTCTCTTAAATGTTTCACACACTTGAAGTAACAAATGAAATATTCCTAGCCCTAACGAAAGTATGAAAATTACTGTTTTCACCAATTCCATTTTTCAAAATGTATTCTCTCCCTGTTTCTGGCTGAGGGTCACCTACCTGAAGGGCAGAGGATTACCCTTAGCCCTGCTAAAGCTGAGGATACAAGGCTGCTGGCCAGATTGGGATTTACATACCTGGGTGTTAATTCCAGGATGGATCTATCTGAGCTGTGGTTTTTTTTTTTTTTTTGCATGATAAGAATTTTTTGTGCACATAAATTTTTTTGAAAACTGTATTACGCATCTGTCGTCCTATTATTCTTTATCTTATTAACCAGTTTTATTATTTTTAATTGCCACATTTGAACTAATGATATTCACTACCCTGCCATGGATTGCAGTTAATCTCTTAACTACATAACTTGATTCTCCACTTGCTTTATATTTTGTTGTTCTTTCTCCTAGAATGCTATTCTTTAATAATTTTACTGCTAAAAGGCAAAGAAGCTCTTACTATGCTCCTTATTATACGCTTTCTTAACTTTAGTGTTTTTCTTGTTTCTGTTTTCTTTTTTGTTTACTACACTCTTTCTATGGTGATTTTGTTCACTGTCACCTTTATTTCAAAATTTTCTTTTCATCTTTTTTCAGGCCATGACTTATTAAGTAAAATTTCCAAGCCAATGGTTATTTAGCTTAAAAACAAACAAAAACAGTCATGGAAGCTGGTCAGCTTGTCATGTTATTTACTTTTGGTGTGATTTTGGACAAGCTCATTTTAATCTCTGAGCCTTGACTGCCTCAGCTTTTAAACTAGATGAATAGCTTACCTGTCTGCAGGCAGGGGCCAAATGAGAAGATATCTTGGGGCCTTCTCTTTCATCTCCGATAGCTCTAATTCTTACTGCTTTTCATCTTGCTCAATTGCTCTTTACTGACACAGTCTGTATATGCGGGTCATTTTGTAGAACTACTCAGAGAAATAACCTTTTCAACCTTTAATTAGTTGTAAATATTTAAAAACTGGGAGATTTTACTCTTTTATTTCTTAAAGATGGAAAGATGTGAAAATACTATGTCTGCATTTCTCCTTCTCCCCAGCAGCTTGAGCTGACTTCTGTCTAGTGTCCTGTGCTTTCCAATTTGCCTCAGTGCCTACAGCATCCGTTTTGTAATGAATTGAGCCAATGAGGTTTACATAGAAACAGCTGGTGTAAAAAATAAGGTCAGTTCTAGAATTTAAGGCCCTAAGTTTATGTATATGATAGTATGAGCTTTTTAAAGAAAAGAAAGTTTTAAATACTATAAATTTTTTGTATCAGCTTCAACCTATATACATACTCAATTCTCATGTAAAAACTAACTTAGGTTTAAAAAAACCAGTGACTAAAGCTCATGCTTCCCCTGTTTTAATTTTTTTTTCTTCCAGTGTGAACATTCTGTTTTTCCGTTGAGTACTAGGAAGAGGTGAATACTTTTGTTTGCTTAACATGAGGACTTAACTGTTCTATCAGGTTATTACACTTGGACATATAGATACCTTCCTATATTTCTGAATAATTATTCCTCAGGTTTTTTCTGATATGTCTTGGATTTGCCCAATTGTCAGGTAATTGATGCAGTCATTTAAAAAATTGCTTGGGGATTATGATCTTGTATACACTTAAAAGAGTGGACACCATATTGAAATTACTACATTTTTTGGACTATATTTCTGTGTAGGATTGGAGACACTCTGTTAATATTCCAGATAAGAAATCTGCTACATGTTTGTCATTTACTGTGGTTTTCTGGACTTAGGACATGAAATTCTATCAAGCGGCTTGAGAGCAATATTAAAAAATGATGTAGCTTCACAAGCCAATGATAAATATGTTCACCGTAAGAATTTAAATGTGGGGAGTAGATGCAGTAGTGTGATTAGCATTCAGTGGCCTGTCTCTAATTTTCTTTACCTGCATTGAAAAGCCAACCAAGCTTGAAACATTTTCAGTGTGCCAAGCATTTGTGTGCTCCACTCAGTATCAGGGTAAATTTTGCCCCTTTGAATGTCTTTCTGATATACATAGTTTGAAAAACAAATGTCCACAAATAATAATATAAAAATCACTTAGTATCCTACACCATCACAAACAAAGAATGTGGGGCTACTAGCACACAACAACTTTATTTCTCATTATTGGCTATAAAATTATTTTCTTGCCTAATTTGTTTCAATCAGACATTTAGTGATGTATACCTAATTGTCTTTCATTAACAATTGCACTCAGTATAAATGATGCTTTATGCTTGATGTCATACTGAATTTATAATAATTTGGAAACAAGAGACAACTTATAGGGAATTGAATGGAATAAACTCTGTAAGACACAAAACAAATCAGAAGTACTTTAAGAGTAAGCAAATTGTTATGATGCACAATAAATACATAAACAATTGTGAAGTTCTGGGAATTGGATTTTGTAAAATGAGTACATGTTATATTCTTACAACGGTGTATAAATTCTTTGGGAGGGGTACTTTCTTTTTCATTTCATTAGAATGATAATGAAAATTAGCTTCATGACCTTCATATACAGCACTGCTATGTAATACAAATAGTTAACTGCCACAAGTCTATTTCTGTACTGAAAGAGACATACAAAGGATTCTGTTGTTTAAAGGACTCATAAAATTAATAATTATAAATTTCTTCTACATGTAAAAGTTCTAAAAAATAGAAGAAACTGAAATGGATATTTCTTAACTAATTATGCCTTAAATCTGATGCACATTTTCTTTTGAACAGCCAATTTTCTGAAGAATAGTTATACACAGCTTCATTCCTGGCATGACTATTTCAGGTGTAGTGTTCAGGGATTATTTCAAAGCAGACAGATATATGATATAGATTGCAGTCAACTTGATCACTATATGCTAGGCAATTTTAGGAATGTGACTTTCTATCTGTAAAAGGAGGTAGAATAGATGAAGAACATTAAAAAATTAATTAAGAATATGAATGGTGAATTAAGAAAAAGTTTGGGACCAATGAGATGTGCCATAATACCTACTCCCGCTTTACCCCATTTTAGAGTTAAAATATCAGAAGATATCAGAGGAAGCAAAGTTTTATGAAAATACAATATTTTAGGCCAGGCGCGGTGGCTCAAGCCTGTAATCCCAGCACTTTGGGAGGCCGAGGCGGGTGGATCATAAGGTCAAGAGATCGAGACCATCCTGGTCAACGTGGTGAAACCCTGTCTCTACTAAAAATACAAAAAAGTAGCTGGGCGTGGTGGCGCGTGCCTGTAATCCCAGCTACTCAGGAGGCTGAGGCAGGAGAATTGCCTGAGCCCAGGAGGCGGAGGTTGCGGTGAGCCGAGATCGCGCCATTGCACTCCAACCTGGGTAACAAGAGCGAAACTCCGTCTCAAAAAAAAAAAAAAAAAAAAAAAGAAAATACAATATTTGTTAAATTTAGAATATTTTGACCTTGAAGCATGTTAGCATACCATTTCATCTATCGACATTTGATTGGGATCTTTTTACAACTTTCATTTTGCTCTTGATCATGTTCATGCATTTCTTCTCCTTCTTAAGCAGTAATATATTTTAATACCTGATTAAGTGCCTTGTTCACTAATTCTATCACCTATTTATATGTCTATTTCTATTGATTGTTTTTTCTCCTCATTATGGCATATGTTTTTTTCTTCTGTTTCTTTTCATGCCTGGTAATTTTGACTGGATGACAGACATTATGAATATTATGTTGTTTGATATTGACTTAAAATTTTTAAAAAAATATTTCTGGAGGCTGGGCGTGGTGGCTCACGCCTGTAATCCCAGCACTTTGGGAGGCCAAGGCAGGCAGATCATGAGGTCAAGAGATCGAGACCATCCTGGCCAATATGGTGAAACCCTTCTGTCCTAAAAATACAAAAATTAGCTGAGTGTGGTGGCGCACGCCTGTAGTCCCAGCTACTTGGGATGCTGAGGCAGGAGAATTGCTTGAACCTGGGAGGTGGAGGTTGCAGTGAGCCAAGATCGGGCCACTGCACTCCAGCCTGGTGCCTGGCAATAGAGCATGACTCTGTCTAAAAAAAAAAAAAGAAAGAAAATACTTATGGGCCTTGTTCTGGGAAGAGTAAAGTTGCTTGGGCGCAGTATGATCATCTTTGGCTTGCTTGTAAGCCTTTTTGGTAAATCCTGAACAGTGTTTATAGTCAAGGGCTAATTTGGCCACACTAGTGAGGCTTTGCCCTTCTGAGCCCTTGACTCAATGCCCTGTGAATTAGCAGGTCATTTCTATCCAAGATCATTGAGTATCAAGGCCTTCATAAGCTCCAGATATTTTCTTCTTCTTCCTTAATGATGGTTATTTCTCTGGAGTCAGTAGTTTTCTTTTATATATGACCAGACGAGTATTCAACCAAAGACTCAATTGGACTGTGCCTGTCTCCAGAGCTTGCTCACTTGCCCTTTCTGTGCAGCTCCCTCCTTTCTGGTGCTCTTCCCACCAGATTCTGGCCAACTTGGTAACTTAGAGCCCTAAACTCTGTCTCCTGAACCAAGCAAGACTGTTGGGCTCTGTTTGGAATCTCCTTCCCCATGCCACATCTGGAAATTCTTTCCAGGCAGTGAACATTTTACTTTTGCATATTGTGTCCTCATTTGTCTCCCTTCTCTCAGATATTATTGTGCAGCATTATCCCTTATTCAATGTGTGTCAACAAGTTTATGATACAGAGTGCTAACATGATCTATATACTGGGTTCTCTGAACACTGCTTGAACTTCTGTAAGCTCAAAGGCAGAGCCTTATTAATTTATTTGCAAACATTTATTGAGAGTTCATTCCATAATAGGATTTTCTTAATTGTTGGAAATACAGAGATGAATAAAATGTGGTCCCATAGCCTTGATGAAGAAGCTAGCATGTACAGTTTTTTTTACACTGACTGAGATGAAAAGATTATTATAATTGGAGATTATCCTGAGAAACCAGAAGGTCTTAGAAACTTTGTGTTTGCAGTATGTAGCATATAACTAGATCTTGCATACAGCATTCAATAAATACTAAATGATGAAGGATAGTGCAGCTAATTTATAGGCATATTCTACTAAGAATTGCTTACAGCTTTTTTTTCTTAGTTCCTAAGAAAATACAGCTTAAATCAATAAGAATATGATGATGTATGTTTTAGAGAGAAAAAAAATCTAACTTATTTTAATGTGGACTATCATGAATATTATTTATTGACAATTCCAAAAAACTTTAAATGTCACATTGATGTCTAAGTTATATAGTCTTGTTTTGCTTCTAATTGTCATATCAAACAATTGAAAAGTACCAATCCTATCAAACCTTCATTTGTAACTGCTGCTTCCCCTTTCTTCTTTTTTTCTCTTCTTTTTTTTATTCTTTTGCTTATTTCTGTTCATGTTTTGAAAAGCAGGGTCTGCAGATAGTTATTTATATGTATGAATTCACTGGTTCATTCTAGTGCGAAATAGGTCATTCTGGAACAGTGAGAAATGTGATTGCTGAATTTCAAGCAGTTTTTGCTGCTCAGCTGGATCTGTAGAAAAAGGAAAGGGGTCAGGCCAGCACTTGTTGAAGATTTCTTGTTGCCATTGTCCTAGTGAAAGAGACTTGATGCTGGTGAATGTGAAGTATTCAATATATTAGGGAGGAGAAAAGGGAGGCTTAGTACCAAGTTTAATAATTATTACAGTATTTTATTTTAACTGCTCTTTAGATGGTTAATACAAAAAAACACCTAAAATGCCATCCTAATAAAGATGTGTAGGGCTCTTTCTCCTTAAAAAAAAAAATGGTACAGCAAATAATAGCACTGTGAAAATTTTGAGATACAAATTCGCTCCCCCCCCCCCCTTTTTTTTGCATGCCAATGTGCTGATAAAGAAGGAAAACTGCAGTAGGATTGGCAGGTTACGATTCTCATTAAAAATTTAAAAAAGTTAAACAAGAAAATAAAGAATGCTTTGAAAAAATTATACATTGCTCAGTATTTAAAAATGAAAATCATTTAATCTTGTGCCTTCTTTTCCTCTGTGTGGAAATTAGGGTTGTAAGTAGGAAACTACTTTCAAATGGTAAACTGTTTACAAACTTGACAAAAAGAGGCATTAATTAAAATCTAATTCCCACATTCAAGTGGCAGTTTTGTTTATGAATACAGCTATTAATTCATAGGTTTCTTTTTCTTTTTTGTATGACATAGTTTTAATGTACTGCAATTATTTCCACTAATATCTAGTTAAGAAATTTCAGAAATTCTATGTTTAGAAATATGTACTTTAGTCTATTTCAGTTGTTAATATAAATAAATAGCCTGCATTACTGAAGAATATCTTTCAAATTAAACTTGAAGAGAAAATCTTATAAGAGATGAATTCAAAATTATGCTCAGGTTCTGCTTGGGTGTTATTGAATCCAATGGTTTTTCTCATATTCATTTTAAAGCAAGTGAGTGAGAATGAGTACTGACAGAACAGTGAGAGCTTTGCTTGGCTGGCCAAGGAGCAGCTGTAAGCTGCAGGCACACCCTTCCCATTTAGGAGCTGTGTGGTACTGACAGACTATGATCTTAATCACTTATTGACCTGTAAGCTAGAAGAGAATGAAGGTGTCTGACTCAGTCATATGGCAGACTTTTAAATGGGAATCTTCATTATAAAGAAAGGGAATTCTTCTTTCTCTGATTTTAACAGAATGGGAGTGTTCTCTCCCTCATCCCCATGACCCCACCTTCTGTGGACTGAATGAATTTGGAAACTGATTCAGATAAAATGTAGTATTGTGATGAAAGCTATCTCAGAACATTTCAATCATGTGTTGCTCTTGTATTTATATACATTACTTAAATTGAGCTAATGCAGTAATATAATTAAAGATTCCCCTAGGACTGCATAGGTATCTGGGAGTGGGGCACTAACCGGTATTCCATTGTGTGAGGGGAGGAAATTTCTCTTCTTATCCTTTACTAGGTTTATGGCTGAGACCCGCATAACAAGACAGATTATCAAGAAAAAAATACAAATGTATTTAAATATAAGTTTTAGGTGACATAGGGGCCTTCATAAGGAAGTTAAAACCTAAAGAAACAAGTAAACCTGTATATTTTTATGCTAGGTTTGATGAAAAAGTCAATCAATACAAAGAAGTATGATTAGACAAAAGGATTATGAACTAATGGTAATAAACTGTGAAGAACTTAGCAAGTCTTGTTTGTTGAGATTCGCTTCTGTGTCCCTGTATCGTCAGAGATGAGGATGTTCCTTTCTTGTGGATATAGAATGGACACCTCTCACATGAATGTCTTATGACCTGCTTCAGGGGAAGGTTAGAAAAAGGATGTGGGGAAGGTGAGAGTGACCTTCCTCCTTCTGCTATTTTCTCAAATGCCAAGGTATCATATTTTGGGGTAGTGTGTCCTGACCCTCCTCAGTTCTCTCCATTACTCTTTGTCCTTCCTTTGGTAAACCTCAGATATTTCCCTTACTGTTCTCCCTTTGTACTTTCCCAATAGATCTTTGCAAGTGTGCGTCTTTGGGCCAACGGAGGAACCAGATATAATGGGGGTGCTTTTCCTAACTTGCCTTGTTTTAAGTAAGGACACAGATCTAGGATTTCTAAGGAGTGTTCTACTTAGTGCTGAAAAAATGGAGAGGATTATCAGTGTTTTTTACAGTAGAAAACTAAAGGAAACATTTAGAAATCTTTAGTAATAGTTACCCATGTCTTTATTTAAATATATAGATCTATCCTAACATGATTATTCTTAGACATAACAACTTCATTCATTCATGAATCTATCAAACCTTTGAACATACTAGATGTGCAGCCCTAAGTGCCCAAATTGACTCCTATATCTAAAGAGCTTATAATAATTCAGAGTTTTCTAAGCACTTTCATTAAGGTTCATCTGATTGTTTATCTACTTATTTAACAAATACTTGTTGATATCCCTATTGTTAGTACTGGAGTGAATAAAATAAAACTCCACTGCCTTTGTGAAGTTATATTCCAGCAGGAAAAATGATAATGGACAAGTAGAAATATTCTTTACCTCACACAGTGCTAAGAAAAGTGTAAGAGATTAAATTGATGTAGAGGGTGGGGTGTGTGTTTGCAGTCTGAACTACAGCACATGGAGGAGCTGGTGCTGGAGCAGAAACTTGAGTAAAGTCAAGGAGTAAGCCACTTGGATAAAAGAGTAAATAATAACTAAAAAGTTCTTGAAGCAGAAACACATTGGTGTGTTTGAGAAACAAAAAGAAGGGCAGTATAGCCAGACCAAATCAGAGAAGGAGGGAAAGGTAGCAAATAAGGTTGGGGTGCTAGCCAATGGACAGATTATGTTGGGCCTAATAGGTCATACAAAGGGGTCTGGATTTTATTCTAAGTGCAATGGAAAGCCATTGGAAGATTTTGAACAGGAGAATGACAGGCTCTCAGTATTGGTTTAAAAGGATCATGCTGGCTAGTGGGTTGTGAGGAGATAATACTGAGGAAAGGATGGGAAGCAGATAAATCAGGAGGCATGTTACAGTAGCTTAAGTGAGATATGATAGTGGTGTGATAGGAGTGGAGATTATGAGAAGGGGTCAGCTTTTATATATGTTTTGAGGATAGAGCCAACAGCATTCGCTGCTGACTTGGATGTAGGAACTCAAGAGAGAAGTTAAGATGACCCCCTATGCTATTGCTCCACACTGCAGTTAAGGAATGGAGGTTCCAATGTGAGAAGTACTTTCCCAAAGCTAGTTCTGTTTTAGAACCTAGATTAACACTGAAACAAACTTAAAGTTTTTCTTGTTTTTGTTTTTGTTTCTTGTTTTTTTTCTTCTGTTCAGAAAACTAAAACCATTCTGGATTTAAGCAAGGAGGCAATATTCTGGATATCTGCACTCTAAATATAACAAACACCCTTATCACCATAAGGGTCACACGCAATTTCATTGTGGGTTTTTTGGTTTGTTTTGTTTTGTTTTTCTGAAAGCACACACTCAAGATCCTAAAAAAAAATCTTTAAGATTGTTTCATCTCTTCCATTCCATGTCTCCTTTCCTTAGTAGGACAGTAATGAATGATCAACAGCCACGTGTGCTTTTAGAGGGAGAAAGGAATACTTAAAGAAGGGCTCTTATGAAGCAGAAACAGAATAGGAAAGAGAGAATAAATTGGGAATTAAAGTACCTTTCATTTATTTGTGCATATTATTCTCTATCCAGCTCCTTTTCTTGTACCCTGTCAGCCTGGATGTCCAGGTAAGTTAAGGCTGATATTAGTCCAAGCTGCAAATAAAGTTGGGGACTGCAGATAACTTCTGTTTTCATTATTAAGGAATTATCTAACTTACAGACATTGCTTATGTTGTATTACATATGTGACACTTATCAAAGTGCATATATATTCTCACTTATATAACTCATTTAATACTCACCGAAGTGTGCAAGAAAGTTAATACTTCAGACTTCCCTACTTTAAGATGAGGAAACTGACCCCAGAGAGGTCAAGTGACTTGCCGTGGGTTTGTAGAGCTATAGTGGAGTGGCAAGGGCTAGGATTACCGTCCTTCTCATGAGAAACAAGACGTGTGTTGAATCTAGTGAAAAAGGAGAACATTATTTACCTTTCATAATTTAGCAGATTCTGAAATTTTAGATAAATGAAGAGGAATATAGGATTAGAAAAAAATGTTCCCTGGGTTATAATTAATTCAATTTCATCAAAAGCAGAATCAAAGTGTGTGTGTGTGTGTGTGTGTGTGTTTAGCAGATATCCATTGGAAGGATACAAGGAAGGTGGGCACAGTGATGGAGTGAGATGTGCTCACATTAGTCAACCCTTAGGAAATCCCTCAGGAAATGGGTATACATCCTGACTCAAAGTGTCATGGGATCCTTGGGGTGTTGCTTTGCCAGCCAGAAACCTCTGTAGCTGATGGCACCTTTGCCTGAGTTTTGCTCTAGCCTGGTGGGCTTGTTCTACCCACTTGGCCTGGCAAGCTGTGTTTGGCTTGCCCGTGTGGCCCAGATCCCCCACTCACCAAAGGCAAGCCAGGTGTGTGATGGGGGGTGTGTGAGCGAGCAAGGGCAGGGTCCAGCCACTGCACACAGCCAGGCATGCCAGCTGCAGCAGAGGGGGCAGCTCTGGGCACCAGCATGGGTACTGGCTCCCTGTGAGGCTGCGGCTGGACCAGGAGTACTACAAGCGGCTTCCACTGTGGGCACTGGAAAATGTGGTGGTGCCTTGAAGCTTGGAGCCACCAGGAACCACGGAGCCCCAAAGAGTGTGTCACAGCCCTGGCTTGGGGAGCTCCTAGGTCTGGGCTTCCCAAAGGGCCACAGTTCTTCTCTCCCTCTCATCTCCTGCAACGTGGCAAGTGGGGTTGGGGGCCATGTTTCATCCCTGTTTTTGTTATAGCTCTTTCAGTCTCACCATTTGGTGGGTCCCAATTTCTTGTCCTGTGTCCAGGAAGAATGAGGTTTACAAACAACGGGAGGGTGAGCAAGGCAACGAGGTGCTTTATTGAGCCATAGTATATCTCTCAGGAGACCAAAAGAGGGTACCTCCTTTCTGCAGGCAGGTTACCCTGATGAGTGCAGCTCTCAGCAGAGAGGAGACCTGGACTGAGTAGCTCCCATCTGCAGGAAGGTTGTCCTGTTGTTTCTGCATCCCTCAGTTGAGAGGTGACCCTGTGTTAGCTCCTATCCGCAGGCAGGTCATCTGCCTTCTGCCCAAGTTTGGCTGAGTCTGGGGGGTTTTATGGGCTTCAGAGGGGAGGAAGTTTATGCTGATTGGTCCGTGGATGGCCATGAGCAGCTATGGTCAGCAGGAAAAAGCACGTAAGTTCTCACTGTGGTCTGCAGAACTGGCAGCCTGGCCCCCAGGCTTTACATTATCCCTGGCCAGCAGGTGGGGCTTCACCCCAGATTTGCCCCCTTCTGCCTAGGAGCCCGTCTGCCTCCTGCCATCATCAACCTGCCATCCACAGCACCGAGGCTGTTCATGCTAAGGGGTGCCAGCAGGCTTGTACTGAGCTGCCATCAGACCCCCATTGATCTCCCTCGGTGGTTGTCAGTGAATCGCAAATTCCAAAGACCTCTGTGGCAGGGAACTACTGTGTCAGTGCTGCCCCCAGTGTGTGTACACCTGGCTAGGTCACGGCAGCCCCAGGCTCGGCCTCAACTTTGCTTCAAAATCAGCATGGGTGTCAGGAGTGGGGAGATGCCAGGCAGCAGGAGCAGGCACTTCTGAGCCTGTGGGGCCTGCCTGTCCCCGGGAGCGCAGCAATGCCTGTGTCCATAGCTACGGCTGGGCATTGGTAGCTGCACCTGAGAGGGCAGGGCTCCCTCCCCTCCAACTCAGAAAAGGGTGGGGCTCCTGGCTTTTCCAAGCTCCCACCACCTCTGTGGAGCAAGTGGCCCTGGCCATGCTTCCCGCACTGCAGTCAGCATCTTGGCAGCCACTCCTCCAGACAGGCCACAGCTGCCATCGAAAACAGTACCTGTAGCTTGTCAGAGTTGTGTTTATGTATATGATATCTGTTCCTTTAAAAATACCTTTTGCCAACTGGGTACAGTGACTCTCGCCTGTAATCCCAACACTTCAGGAGGCTGAAATGGGTGGATCACCTGAGGTTAGGCGTTCGAGACCAGCCTGGCCAATGTGGTGAAACCCCGTCTCTACAAAAATAAAAATATTAAAAAAATTAACTAGGTGTGGTGGCAGGTGCCTGTTATCCCAGCTACTTGGGAGTCTGAGACAGGAGAATCACTTGAACCCAGGAGGCAGAGGTTGCAGTGAGCTGAGATCGCACTATTGTACTCCAGCCTGGGCAACAAGAGCAAAACTGGGTCTCAAAAAAGAAAAAGAAAAAAAACCTTTTGCCTTATTTCTCACCACATATTCTGTTCAACTTATGTATTTTATTAAGGCAATTTAGAATCTGTAATTCACCTTTTTATTTTTTATGTTTTTATTTAAACAGCTTTTTGGAATGAAAAGAATGAGAATTCTCTTAAAGGATTCTAGCAAAATGAAATTGTCCAGCCTCAAAGGACAGTGAATTATAAATTAATGACTGATCATGTAGATACTTTGCTTAACAGTTAAAAATCATTTATGTCTTTATTTCATCTAATTAACAGGAAACACCAAAATAATATACTTTTCATAGTTGTATTTAAAATTCAGAGGTTTTCACTTTGGGAAACCGAAGGCAGGCATTGGAGACCAGCCTGGGCAACATGGTGAAACCCTGTCTACTAAAAATACAAAAATTAGCCAAGCATGGTGGTGCATGCCTGTAATCCCAGCTACTCAGGAGGCTGAAGCAGGAGAATCGCTGGAACCTGGGAGCTGGAGGTTACAGTGTGCTGAGATCTCACCATGCGCTCCAGCCTGGGCGACAGAGTGAGACTCTGTCTCAAAAAAATGAATAAATAAAATAAAATTCAGAGGTTTTTAAGGAGGAAATTTTACATAATTCTTATAATATTTTCCATTTTTCAAATTTTATGAGCATTTCCTTTAGTTTTTTTCACCTCTTTAAAAAGTGGCAACTTTATTGAGATGTAATTACATAACACAAAATTCACCCATTTAAGGTATACTATTCAGTGGCTTTAGTATTTTACAGTGGTTTAATCTATTCATATTTAGCATATTCACAATTTAGTATATTCAGTATTGCTACTATCTAATTTCAGTAAATTTTCATCAGTCCAAAAAGAAATCTTGTAACCCATAGCATCACTCTTTGTTATTCCTTTTCCTTAGCACTTGGCAACTGTCAGTCTACTTTTTGTCTCTTATGATTTGCCTATTTTGTATATTTCATATAAATTGAATACTGTAATATAATATGCACCCTTTTATGTCTGGTTTTTTTTTTTTTTCAGGTAATGTTTTCAGTGTTCTTTCATGTTATAGCATGTATTCACTTCCAAACTTCATTTCTTTTTATTTACAAATAATATTCCATTGTACTAATAGACCATGTGTCTGTTCATAGTTGATAGACATTTAGGTTGTTTCTACTTTTTTCCTATTATGAATATATGTATACAAGTTTTTGTGTGCACATATATTTCCATTTCTCTTGGATATATACCTTCGAGTAGAATGGCTGGGACATATGGTAACTTTACATTTCATATTTTGAGGAACTCCCAGATTCCTTTCCAAAGTGGTTGTACCATCTTATAATCCCACTAGCAGCATTTAGGAGTCCTAATTTTGGCCAGGAACAGTGGCTCATGCCTATAATCTCAGCACTTTGGGAGGCTGAGGCAGGCGGATCACCTGAGGCCAGGAGTTCGAGACCAGCCTGACCAACATGGTGAAATCAGTCTCTACTAAAACTTCAAAAACTTAGCTGGGCGTGGTGTTGGGTGCCTGTAATCCTAGCTACTCGGGAGGCTGAGGCAGGAGAATTGCTTGAACCCGGGAGGCGGAGTTTGCAGTGAGCCGAGATTGTACCATTGCATTCCAGCCTGGGCAACAAGAGCAAAACTCTGTCTCAAAAAAAAAAAAAAAAAAGTTCTAATTTCTACACATTCTTGCCATCACTTGTTATTGTCTGTCTTTTCAATTTTATTTTTGTTTATTTTCTTATTTAGAAGAACTGAAAACCTGTCCTGCTTGCTTGTTCTACATGCTCAGTTTTTCCCTGTTTTAGACTGTGTTGGAGATGGTACCTATCGTATAGTAGAAAGAGCCCGAAACTTAGAAGAATTGGCATGAGTCCCAGTTTAGCACTTACTGCTCAAATGACCTTGAGTAAATCATTCAGCTACTTTGGTGAGCTTCAGTTTCTCCCTGTTTAAAATAGGATTAACTCTTGCTTTCCAGTGATGATCCAGTAAAGCAATATGTAAAATATATTAGAGGATCAGATTCTTCTTCTTGTTCCTTTTCAGTCACCCTCCATTTTACTCTCTCTTTGATGCATATTTCTTAATAAATAAGGAGAGATATTAAGTAATTTTGTTTTAATGGCCTTTCCCTAATAGGATATAAACCCTAAACAAGCTTTAAATTTCCTTTCTGTCTTTGTAATTGTTAGTTAACATTAGAAGTAGTTGTATCAGCAGAAAAGTTGAAAGCAAAGTTTGTCTCCTGCACTATTCAATTTGGGAAGAATTTTATAATTTGTCTAGGATAATAAATGAAGTAGATAATCTACATATACGGATAATTAAGAGATGAATGTGGCGCTTTTTTTCTAGTACTTAAATTGTTTTCCTACATTTTTCTTATTTATTCTTATAACTTAATTATGTATACAAAGAAAGCTGTGTTTTCTCCTTTACCTTCTTTTCAGGTAAAGGCAACTTTGAGAACATATACAAGGTCTAATGGCTTAAAAACAGCATGTGGCCTTAGTCTTCACTGGTTTACTACAGCTAGACTTTTCTACTACAGTTTTGCGTGAATCACCTTCTGAGGCCAAATCAACACAATTATAATCTTTCACAAGTGCTATCAACCTTCTTTTCGTTGTGTTTTGCCCTCTCTGCTACGGGCCTGGCCCATCATTCCTGTCCAGCCCCCAAGGTCCACTGCAGTTGCACCTTCTCCAAGAAGCCTTCTCTTCTCTTTCTTCATTCATTAGAATCCTTTTTATTTACTGCTATTTTTTGATACAAAAAGCTATTCATACATTTTTAAAAATCAGAATTGTGTACTCCCCAAAGTACTCTATATGTATCCTTTCAATCATTTTAAATGTATATCCAAATACATTTTTGATACAAATGAGAATATGTTGTTACGCACTTGCTTTGTCACAAAACCATGGGTCATCTATTGCACTCACTGAACGAATCTCTTACTTGGTGTTTCTGTTTTTATTTAATGTTTTTATTAGTGTATTCATCTAACTCTTCCAATTAAAATAGACACATCTTGGAGGACAGAGATTATATCTTAAACTCTTGGACTTTTGTTCTTCTCCATCAGGAACACACAGAAGTCTGCTCTGCAAGAGACACTCAATAAGTGTTGTTGGTTAAATTGGACATTTTGAGCCTATACTTAGTGTGATCTTTTGTAAATTCAATGGAAATCTTAGAGGATTGACTTCTTTATTTTCACTATCAGTAATCTTTCTAATTAAAATAACATTTAGAAGTACAGTTGCATGTAAGATTAATATTTGGTTTGCAGAAAGAATAAAACTGATGTTGGAAATTTGAGAAGGCCCAGCATAAGGCATACTGTTTGGAACAATTTGTTTTGTATAATGAGGGAAAAGGATAACAGGTAGAGAGGGATGAAAAGGGTAAGTCAACAAAAAGTGAAACAGTGATTTGGTTGGGGATTGAAAGAAAGGGTAACTGTAGGGAAACTTTTTGAGAATTCAAATACATGAAGTCCATACAAAATCTATGGACGAGACCTGTTATTGTTTTAACTATAATAAAAGCCCTACTTGCTTCCCAAAATACCTATTCCATCAAGGAAAAAGATAAGCTTTGTGTGTAAATGAAAGAGAGTATCTCTTCTTTGTCTTGAAACAGTTGAAACATAAAAAGTTTTACTGC
Source organism: Saimiri boliviensis (assembly GCF_048565385.1). Taxonomy (NCBI): domain Eukaryota; kingdom Metazoa; phylum Chordata; class Mammalia; order Primates; family Cebidae; genus Saimiri; species Saimiri boliviensis. Next base: position 202,101,073 of record NC_133449.1, read on the forward strand.
AAGAGTATGAGATTGCCTGATAAATACATGATATAAAAGCTCAAAATTAATCTTTTGACATACATTTGTTTACTTTTGATTCACGCAAAGACTAATGTTATATTTTATTTTTTTCCTAAATTTAGTTAATAGTATTTTATTCTAAAGGTTCACAATGAAGATAGCAATGGTAGAATCTGGTGACTAAAAGATCATTTTTTAACAGTAGTAAATAATGTATTGTTTTTGAAAGAGGCAGTGGCCTGACTTTGTGCATTTTCTAATGAATGCTATTTGAATTTTAAAATTCTTCATGCCGCTGGAAAGCAGAATGGCTGCCACTTAAAACCATAAGCTGCAGGAAGTTTCCTGAACTTTTAGAAATTGAATTACTGAATACAGGTTACCTTTTGCATAATTGTATAAAGCTGATGAAATGGGTCTCTTTTGCTCTGATTGCTTTCCAAATTCTTCCCAAGTGAATTCACAGCTGATGGTTTTAAGCAGAGCAAAGACAGATTAACTGGCTCACATAAAATAAAACCTTTAGAGACAGAAAAATTAAATAGTCCTACAGCTTCAGAAGATGTTATACATATTTTCAAAATACCCAGTAATTCTTATGGCAAGTACCATCTCTCTGTCTGATTAACTTCATTGTGGTGTTTATAACATATTTTACCTGGTGCTATTAGTTGATATTACATCTCTTATTTAGTTTCTCAACTTTGCTTTACAGTGTTTAGAATAATAAATGTCACTGGCAAAAAAAAAAAAATACCATGAGAAAATTGCTTTGTCTTAAGATTTCTCTATTCTATTAAAGGTATTATTTACATATTAATTCTGCCAGGAATGCTTTAGATGGTTAAACATTAGTGACACACATGGAGACATTATTCCTGAGTGTGTGTTTGCAGAAGTATTTTTTCATGAAGGTTTTTGTCTTGCCTTGTTTTTTGTTTTTTTGGTACTGTATATCTACACACACCATTGTGCAATGATGGACTTAAATGAAGGCAAAACAAAAGATAAGCCAAAAGTAACACAGTTGCTGTGGTCTGGAGACCTTTTGACCAACAGTGGCCTAAGCTAAAATGGAGATACCCCACCCCACAAATACACCTACTTCAAATTCAAAGGTGTAGACATTATTTTCATTTAATAGATAAGGAATCAGCATCTTACAAAGGTTTAAGCCATTTGCCGAGATCTCAGTTAGTGGTGAAATCAGAATTAAAATTCAGGTCTGTCTGATTGGAAGATTGGTTTGGTTACCTTAGTGCTAAAACTTTTGATAGACATAAAGCCATTTTTAGTGAAAGAAAATTAAAATTTGTAATAACTTACATTCTTAATTTGAGACTGAAAACTGATACAGAACTAAAAAATTCAGCATTTAAAAATAGTGCTAAGTCACTTCAGAGTCTTTGTTTGGGTACCAGGATCTTTTATGCCCTCTGTATCTCTTTAGATTCTGACTCCGTGAATGTCCCTCTTTGGTGACAGAAACAGTTTGATGAACATCTGTCTCTCAAGGCTGTATTTAATCCTTCTTCTTTGGGGCAGAGTACAAGCTGCTGAAATGAATTCAACTCATCTCACTTAGGCCCCAGCCACTTAAATTCCCTCTTGCACCAATTGCCCTAGTCCTGGAGTGCAGCTGCCCTGGGAACTCGTGAACCCATTCACACAGGTCTCTGTCAAATGCACCACTTTCTCAAGCAGTTTTTTGCATCTGTGATGTCTACTTTGAACTTTTTGCAAAGTATATCCTTAGCATTTCTTCCAGACTTAAGTGGCATGCCCTGTATAGTCAATTCTGTATTTTTAGTAGCTTTGAAACATTTTCGTTCCTTAAGATAAAAGCCACAGATTAGTGTAGGTGGTAATTAAAAGTTGGTACTTTTTGTCCAATACTTTTCCCTGCCCATGCACTATTGAGAAGCGTGGGAGAAGGTTGCTTGGGAAATTACTATCACAAAGTATATTTTAAAATGGCTAATTATAAACATTTTCTCCTCTTTTTGTATTACTTAGTGTTGAAATAAGGCAGAGAGGTAACTCAATTTAGTTCAAAAGCCAGTTTCTAAATGAGAGGAATTAGCTGAGAACTGTTACATTAATAGACACTGCCAGTGGCTGTATTCTGCATACAAAACACTTGTTCATGTTTTCCTTGACCTCCTTTGATTGTGCCCAGCACTAAGTTTATACTGAATGGGCTCAGTCTGGTCTTTGGCAAGCGTCAGGGAGTAATGAATAGTGGAACATCGAAAGGCTTAAATGTCCTGGCACAGGCCCTGTGTCAGTATGATGAGCTAACCACAGCATTGTTCAATGAGAAGGCCCTGTGTTCCTTTGGAAATAAAATCTTGGCTTATGGACAGAGGTCTATGTACACACATTGAATTTCTCTGTCTTGCAGCTATGCTATTCCATTCATAATTAAACTTTGAAAGCAAAGTTCTGAAGAGGTTCTTCAATGAGCCTCTCCTCTGAGTATGCCCAGAAACAAGTGGCTGATGTAAAAATGGCATAGCCCTACTCTTGTTTGGGAGCTCTCCGAAATTGAAGTCCAAAGACTTGAAGAACAAACTCTTTAAGCTGGAGAGCAGTGTAGACATTCACTGTTTCCCCCAAAAGGTCTTCCCTCTGAAAGCTATGGTAATCACAGATTTTTGCTGCAGAATTTCTGATGTTCTGATCTTTAATGTTTACAACTCCATCTGTATTTGTAGTGAAATGTCTAAATTTGACTCAGTACATCTCGATTCCAAGAATGAATTGATCTTCTTATGAGCAGTTTCCCCTTGAAAACAAAGAAAGGAAGGAAAACTAGGCTCTAGAGATGATTAAAGCTATGACATTATAACTTGCCTTTTCTTTCTAATTTTTATTCTTAAAAATGGAACAAAAATTTTATAGTCAGCATCTGCCAGAAAGTACCTAAAGAAGCCAGGAATATTTGGGTAATAGAAACGTATGCTGTTGATATTGTAAATTATCAAGAAGAGTCTCCTAGGAGTCCTTCTAAAGCATATTTTAATTTTGTGTTATAAAACCAGCCGCCTGGTAGGGTATAAACAGTTAAATAAAACCATCAAGAACCTACATTATGCAAGTATTTTAAATCTGAAGATGTTTTAGAACTGCTTATAGAAATACTTACATATTAACAACATCATTTCTGGAATTTGCTTAAAAACACTTTGATGTAAGGATGAGTAGGTTAGCATACAAAGGAAATAAAATTAGCCATGAATTCATTGTTGACCTGGATGATGCATATGTGCAAATTCTTAAACTATTCCCTCTACTTTTTAGATGTTGGACATTTTTCACAATTAAAAGTTAAAAACTTTTTTAGATGGTTCAGAATGATGGTTTCATAGGATGAAATGTTTTCTTGCTAAAGTAACACAGTGCAAAGATCTAAACTACTTCATAATCTTTAAAAATGTGTATGCTATGCAAATAATACAATTGTAAAGAGTCTATTTTTACTTCAGTGACTGCATTTAGAATGCTAGCTGTGAATATGGTTATAAAAATCATAGTATAAATAGTTTGATTCCTGAAATGCTTAGGTCATTGAGATAATTGGAATGGTTTAATTATTTCAAGTATAGGTTATTTGCAGGTAAACAATACTAAAAACATTACTATTTTGGAATACATAGCAGTAAACCCATACTAGACCATCTAATTTCTGTGAGATGATCAAGAAAATGGTTGTATTCTTATGGTTACGATTTTTCATTACCATTGTGGTGTTGGAAACATTTTGATTAATAAAGTGTCAGTTAAGAGAATGAAAGATGATGAAGGAGTTAAGAATATGCCATCCTCAGACATGCCATTCTAGCATGTTAACTATTTTGAGGTAAAGACACTAGATAAACAGCAAGGGCAAGAAGGTCACTCTGACCTTCCTTCTGTTTCTTAAAAGCAGGGGGGTGAAATTTCCATGTGAAAGATGTCCTCCCTCCCTATACCAGAAGGAAAGTATCATTCATATCTAGGATGGTAAGTTGAGGCCAAGGAAAATCTGTACAAACAAACATGAAACTTCATCTTCCTAGTCCCTTCTCTACCCAAAAGACTCTAGCCCAAGTCTCTTTGCCTTGTCACATTTCCACAGTTTACTGCTTTTTGTCTAAATCTGTCTGATCTTTTGTCTATAAATCAGTATCTAAATGTTCAATTCTTAACTGCATCTTTGGGTCTTCATTTCCCTATGAGATCTCCTGTGCCATGTAAAACTTATGTTAAATTAATTTGTTTGCTTTTCTTTTGTTGATCTGTCTTTGGTCGGTTTAATTCTCAGGTCTAGCCTAAACAAACTAAGAGGACAGAGGCAAAATACTGACCCCCTACAATGTTCTGTGTACCCAAAGTAACAGATAAATATAAATATATATCTACTTATATAATAAGCTGTTTTATGCTTTATTTTTCATTGGCTTAGTTCAACCATTATTGATCAACTATATTAAAGTTCAGGTTTTTAAAAAAATGTAGTTATAGTATTGCTTAGTTGAGGGGTGGGCATATCTTGGTGGATTCCCACTGGGAAAGCTTTACTCTAATGAGGCTATTCATGTTGGTATTCCAGAAAATGGAAATATCAAGTAGTTGCTGGTAACTATTGAGTAAGCAGGATGAGTCTTTAATGACTCTGCTCTTATCTATTGCTACTCTTAGTATTTTCTTGAACATAGCAATTCAGAGCCTACGTAACTGATCATATATTCTCTGAAGAATGCTACAACTTAGCCATTAAGTTATTAGTGATGATAAACGTGATATAAACATGTAAACATATTATATTCATGTTTACAATCATTTACTTCTGCCACATGAAAAAAATTATATTGTTTTGTTCAGCTTCCATTCCATTTGAGAAATATTTTTTTAAATACTGGTTCTTGTGGCAAGTTGACCAAACAAGTTGATAGGAGGTGAATCAAAGCCTTTATTTATTTGTTTTCAGATGGGGTCCCACTCTGTGGCTCAGGCTGGAGTACAGTGGCACGATCATGGCTCACTGCAGTCTTGACCACATGAGTTCAAGCTATCCTTCATTAAGAAATCAAATCCTTCATTAAGAAAAAACATACCCTATGATTCATAGACTGTGCAGATAGACATGAAAGTCATATTTGCAGTATGTGATAGCCCAAATTACATTTTTGTTTTTTTCAGAATACTATCATCAGATATTTATTGAAGTTTTGCTGAAGTCTCTGTGTTTTCATCCATCTGATCATACACTTGTCCATTTGTTCATTCAATATTCATTTAGTGTGTACTATGAGCTTCTGGGAGATGTAGTGGTGAATAATAGACAAGTTTTCTGCTGTCATGGAGCTTATGTTATAGGGATTATGGACAGATAAATAAGAAACCTGTTAGACAGTAGCAAATGTTAATTCAGAGAATTATGGTAGCATGATGTTATGGAAAGAGAGATGCTGGGTGGTCAGGGAAGACATCTCTGAAGATATAATAATCTTTAAGCTGAGATCTGAATATTGACAAAGAGTCAGTCATGCAAAAATGAATCGCTTAGTTCTTTTGTTAAAAACTAGAATATTAGAGCTATGTACAACTTTCATAGTGGCAGACTTTTGTCCAAATTATATATATATATGTATTAGTCCATTTTCGTACTGCTGTAAAGATACTACCTGAAACTGGGTAATTTATAAACCAAGGAAGTTTAATTGACCCACAGTTCCACGTGGCTGGGTGGCTGGGGAGGCCTCAGGAAACTTACAATCCTGGCAGAAGGTGAAGCAGGCACGTTTTTCACAAGGTAGCAAGAGAGGGAGAGATAGAGAGAGAGAGAGAGAGAGAGAGAGAGAGAGAGAGAGAGAGAACACGAAGGTGAAACTGCCATATATTAAACCAGCAGATCTCATGAGAACTCACTCACTATCACAAGAACAGCATAGAAGAAACTGCCCTTATATAAGATCCAGTTACCTCCCACCAGGCCCCTCCCTTGACACCTTGGGATTACAATTGGGAGATGAGATTTGGGTGGGGACACAAAGCCAAACCATGTCAATACATGTATAACCTTAGTTCTACTAGACTCATCAGTAAACTAGCTAAATGTCCCTCACAGGTGCCTTTAAATCTGTACCACTCTTTCATTCATCAACACACTATAGGAGCTTTTTAACTTCCAGTGCAAAGCCTGAAGCAGGATGCTTAAGTTTGACATACTTCCCTTGCCTTTCACTTATTGTTGTGAGGCCTGCCTGCCCTAAACCAGAGCTTCATACTGTCCTCCCATTGCTCAGACAGCTCCTTGTTTCTTGATCCTTTTCCTTCCATACTCACTGGCCATCCAGGCACATTTGTTGCATGCATCCCACACCCCATAAATAAGAAAAGCCGATTTTGTCTGCTTAATGCCAAATTCTTGTTCTTCTGGAGTTTACTTCTGGATAATTTGATTCATCCTAAGCTGAGCCAGTGAGTGCAAGAAAGTTTGATTATGTTCTCCTTCTCGGTCCCATTACACTTTCCCTTGCTTGTCAATCAAATTGTCTCATTCCAGGGTAACATAAGCACATATTCCAGTGGTCTTTTAAGGCATCTCCCATACATCTGGTGTTAATTTTGAACTGCCACCAAAGGTATTCTGGAGAAAATGGGCCTTGTAACACTAAGATCATCCTCTGTGGGTAACTGCCTAAATTAAGAGCTGTTCTTGCTCATGTCTGAAAAACACTGTATTTTCTGTTTGCACAGGATCAGTGTTATTGATAATGAATTAATGGCTTCTTACTGAGATGAAAAATCGTTTTGCTAATGCTCCATGTGTGGACTCTTCATGCCTAAATAAATAGCCACTCAGTACATAGGCAAAGGATAACTAACATTTATGAACAAAATCAGAATATTTTATGTTGCAATAATCATTCACATTTTTTTGGACTCCTTAGCTTTATGGAATTGCAAACAAGAGTAAGAGTTTTAAAACACTGAATCTATATCTAGGAAGATAACTAGATTGATATGGTAATCATGCTGTTTAAACAGATTCAGAGCAGTTTTAGCTCCTTAGAATTTTAAACTTTTAAAAAACAATTTTATCTATATTTTTAGAAGTTGTGTTTTGGCATATAGAGTATGTCCATGTCTTACAATGATTTTACCTGCCTGGGAAATAGATTTATCTGTTTTTCTTTTTTTGTGAAGACAGTTCTTTCCATAAAATTTCCTAGTTCTTTTCAAACAATCGAATTTGTGTCATTTTGTTCTGGCATCTGACTTAAAACGTGAAAACTCTATGAATGATGCCATTTATCATATTAGTTCTTAGTATGAATATAATGTAAGTAAATTTTCCATTTATTGCCTCTGGTCTAATAATAAAATTGCTAAATTATATATAATGGATTCCTAACACATTATATATTCCTAATATACCAAATATTGTTAAGATTTGTTGAAGAATCAAAAAATTATCTAAATTGTCAATAAATTATCAAAACAGATGCTAGATAACATTTTGTTAATTTACTTGGTTAGCTACTTACTGATCTACCCTATACAATATATAAGATTAGGACTGGAAGAGACTTCTTCAACAATTTCTTTGTTAATAGCTTACTAAAATACTTTATTTAAATTTTATTTAGATTTTTTCCACACAGTGGGCATAAATACCAAGCCCTCTCTTTCTTCCTAAGTGTGGTAAAGGTTAAATAAATACCACATATTAAGTGAGAAAGCATCTGAGGTTCCCACTGATATCTGTTCTCGGTTCTTTATTTATTTTCATACTGTAAGTAAACAGTTTTTTTTTTTTTTTAACCATTTGATGGTATTTATAAAAGTTAATTTGGGACTGTTAAAAGTAGAATTCTGGTGGACACATGGAAAATGCCAACTATTAGTAGGAAGAAAAACTCATGAACCCCCCCAAATGTAAATATATTATGATTTTTAAATGATTGTTATAAATTACTTATTTGCTTTTTAAGAGGACTCACTTCTATACAAAGTAGAAGAGCTAAATATGTTACTTATCGTATTTGGCCAGAGAAGCAAATTTTTTCCTCAGTGTGATGATTGCTTTCCTACCAATTTTGAAATGCTCTGATAAAATGCATAAGAAATAGGCTTGCCACAATAAACATTAAGTTGATTTTTCATAGTCGGTTACTCATTTATTTTTTTGCATCCTTGTTCCTGTCAATTTTGATATAATCTTTCAAAATTTAGGCTCTTAAACTCATTTTTATTTTTGCTTCAGCCTCCATGAGATTCCAAATCATAGTAAATAATGTAATAATTAGTCCCAGAAATGGTTTAGACAATAACATTTTTAGAGCAGACTGTGAGGGCCCTTTGCAGATTTTGAAAGGATCTATTTTCAATTACAAAAAGACCTTTCTTTCATAAAATAGTAGGAGCACATTTGCAACCTTATATTTTTTGTCCACAGACCTGTTTTTATACATGAATGGGGAACTTGTAAATGTTGTTCATGTGAATGAGCAGGATGAAGTTTAAGAATAGTTTCAGTATTCTTTAAATATATTGAAGAGAGATGGAATGAATGTGAATAGGAAAAAGTTTTCTGGATTTCTTCTCCAAATAATGGAAAATTGTTACACAGTGTTAGACACTTGTCCTGCTGGCATTTGTATGAAGGATCACCTAGTAGTCACCCCTCCTTTGTATGCCAGAGTTTGAACAAGTTTCTGGACATAAGGTATACAGAGATACATAATTAATTTCATCCTTTTTATCAGAATGATGATTTTATAATTTGTGCAGAAGAGCGTTTCCCTCATGTTCTACATTTTTTTTTATTAACTGAATGATCAAGAGAGCTTAATTTGCACAAAACAATGACTGAAAAAAGCACACGCTGCTATGAACTGTAGATTGCGTTTTATGCCTGTGTTCTAGTAAAGTAACCATTTAAAGTTGAAGAGCCCAAGGCTTTTTAACTGTTCAGCCTTCAGAGACCATACTATGCGGAGGTACAGATTTTGATTTTTAATCCATAGACTTTATGCTATTATTTTAGAACAGGTAATCAAGAAACTACAAAGGGGAATATAGACATCTAAAATTAAGGCTTATAGTACATGCAGATGTGTTCAAGCTTCAACATCCTGAATCTGTAGTTTTCCAAGTATTTAATGACTTTGATTTTTAAAAATCACACTGTTTCTTTCTACATTATCATACATTTACATTACATCTTGAAATAAATTTAAGCATTAGAATAAAACATAGACACCCCACTGAGTTAAAGATTTTAAATCTTATTCTATTGTACTTACCCTTAGACAGATCCACCCACTTAACTCTGAGGTCTGCATATTATCTTCACCAATATAAATGCAACAAAATTACTAAATAAAAAGATGTTAAAAACTGTCAGTGTAGGATTGTGAACTTGAATAAGTAGAAAAGGAAATTCTTCTGAGACAGTAAACACCGTATGATTAAATATTTTTTCATTGGTGACCCTTAGGGAATATATAGTAGTGTAAATTACCTTTTCAGCTTTTCAAGATGAGTTTCTTATTAGAAATTCAAAGGAAATTTTCTTTAGTAATCATTTTAATGCTCCACATCAGTGAAGTCAACCTTGCTTCCTCATAAAGTTTGTTTTTCACTGATAATTTACTGACAAAATGCAGTGAGGGGTGGTGCACGACTGAGTTTTCTAATAGAACTCAAGGGGGCAGTAGTTCCAGGGGAAGATAAACTGTCTGCACTAAACTACTCATTTTTGTTTTTTTAAAGTATATTAAAATATTTAGTGGGAACATTATAACAGTTGGTTATGGCATGTAAAATACAGAAAATGGCATTTTTCAATAGTAAACTAATTACTGGTTTTGTTAATAAATTATAAAAATTGAATTTTAATTTACTCTCTGGAAGGGTGCTTAGAAGTATGCCTGATGCATGTATGGGGAGAGGGCTAATATGGTGAAAAAAGGGGTCTGCATATGTATAAGGTTAAAATATTAATTGTTAAATTTTGTTATTGGTCTAAATGAATGGTTTAGAAGAATGTTTTATTCTCCCTTTCTATTGCCGATTTTCTGTATAGTTATTTCACACATTGATTATGTGTTTCTATTACATGGGGAATCAAAGAGAGTATACCATATTCAGTCTCTCCATTCACAGTCCTTTCCTCAAAACAAAGGAAGAATATCAAAATTCTCAAAATATGTCATACATCTTAACAGTATGCACAAATTCAGTAGTTACTACTTATTTTCATTCTGTTCCCTTTGGGAAATAGTCATCCCTTGGGTGTGTAATTGAAAAGGGCTGCCTATGTACTCATTTCGGGGAAAGCATTTAATGAGACCTAAAAATGATTCTTGGCAATAGAAAGAAAACAACTCCAAATTTTGTAAATTCCATATTTACAAAAAAGATACACCAACTCACCAGGCACAATGGCTCATGTCTGTAATCCCAGCAATTTGGGAGACTGAGGTAGGCAGATTGAGCTCAGGAGTTTGAGATCAGCCTGGACAACATGGTGAAAGCCCTTGTCTCTTAAAACTACAAAAATTAGCCAGGTGTGGTGGCACGTGCCTGTGATTCCAACTATTCGGGAGGCTGAGAATCATCTGAGCCCAGGAAGTCGAGGCTGTGAGCCATGATCACACCATTGCACTCCAGTCTGGGCAACAGGAGTGAGACCCTGCCTCAAAAAACAAAAACAAAAAACCATTCAGCAACTGCAGCCTCACTCTCTCATTTCTGAAGGCCAAGTGTTATCTACTCTCATTATATCCACCTTTCTCTGGAATGCTAAGGGTCATTCGAAAAAGTCCAGACTTCCACTGGTCCAGCATACTAGGAAAAGGCTTCATAGAGCCTCTCTGATCTTAAATTACAACAATGACACTAGCTAATTTTTTGGTGGTGTAGTCCAATAAGTTTTAGTATGTAAAGTAGTACTTTTCTCAGCCTGGCAGATTACAGGAAAGTCTCAAATCTAATGCCAGAAAATAAACAGATACTGTGTTGTCCAGGCAGAGGTGTATGACACCTAAATTAACAAAGAAAACATGTTGTTATAGATTATTTTACTGTTACTAAAACTATAAATATTTTGTATTGATACCCACGTATTATTATAATCTACAACATAATGTTAAGATTAGAGAATACTAAAAATTTACGGGAATTACTATATGTACCTCACTTTCAGTGAAATGCATTTAAGCAAAATGCAGATTTAAGGAATTCACAAATTAAGTTAAAAATCCACTCTGTAAGCAGCAGTTCATTTCCTATGGTCCTGCTGTGCCAAGCCTTGTTTTAGGGGAGTGTATAGGGTGTTTTGTGTGTAAGAAGTAGGGGGAATGTATAAGCCCTGATTCCCATTCTCAAGAAACATATTTAACAACCTACTTAGAGAAAAAGTAAGGTTCATATAAAACAAACAGCAGAGAAGCAAATAATAATGAGAAACCTGCAATAAAATGCCCAAGTGGGTAGTGTATTAAAGGAAAAAGTAAAAGCAGACCTCCCTTTCCAAGTCAAAGTGTATGCAAAACACCAACACAGAAAACAGAGAAATGTGATTTTTTATTACTGTAATTTTGTCATACAAAGTCAAATGCATATAACATTTACTCAAAGCATTCAAAAAAATGAGGCCATTTAAATAAGTAGCAAAGGGTCTGATCTGTGGGAAGGACTCAATAAATGTTAAATACTGTTGTTGGTATTAGTTATATATTATGTGCTTTGAATAGCCGTGGCAATATGCTGTTAGCCTCAGCTTTCAGTTTGTTTCTGTATTTTGTCCAGGCTGCACATTGTAGAGACGAATTTTGATTCACACAGAAAAGTAGTTGTACATGGTGAGGTTTTGTTTGGTGGTAACAGCTTGCTCTGCTAACGTCACATTTTGATAGTCTTCAGTTAAATCAAGAAGGCAAGAAAAGAGTTTCTTTTAATCAGCACCCTCATGCCCACCCAACAGAGGAAACAACAAGAACAACAAAAAACCTTAGTGGCACAAGTTAAATAATTGGTTATTTTGGTAAACAAAAATAGGTAATAGTGACTGTGTGTTTCGTTTTCATGTTAAACCTATAAAATACAACCAGGCATTTGAAAACCCCTTAAAATACCCTCATGAAAAACTAACTTTCCTGTGGTGCGTGGCGGCTCACACCTGTAATCCTAGCACTTTGGGAGGCCAAGGTGGGTAGATTGCTTGAGCTCAGGAGTTCGAGATCAACCTGGGCCAACATGGCTAAACCCCGTCTCTACAAAAAAAAAAAAAAAAAAAAAAAAAATGCAAAAATTATCTCGTATAGTGGCACGCGCCTGCAGTCCCAGCTCCTTGGGAGGCTGAGGTGGGAAGATTGCTTCAGCCCGGGAGGTCAAGGCTGCAGTGAACTGTTTGTGCCACTGTACTCCAACCTGGGTGACAAGGTGAGACCCTGTCTCGATACAAAACAACAACAACAACAACAACAACATTCTACTTATATTTATTAACTCTTTGGTCATTCTTTTAACAAATATCTCTTGAGTGCCTATTGTGTATGAGGCAGTTTGTCAGGAGCCTCAGTTGCAATGTTGAGCAAAACAAAAACTAAACAAGGGGAGAAAAGCTATGAGTCCCAGCCCTTTTAGGAGCTTACAGTCTATGGGGAAGAAGGTTTCTCAAATAATCACAAACAAATAAAACATTTTCCTAGGAAAGCCTGTAGTTGACGTCAAGGATCTGAGCATATATTAAGTAGGTCCAGAGTCGGAGGACCATGAGAATCTTCCCTGAGGAGGTAGAGATTAAGCTGAGATTTAAGGAAGAAGCAGGGGTGGTTGTGGGGATGGGTATGGGAGAGTGGTGAGCATTTGAGTCAGAAGGAATACAGGTGCTAAGGGTCGGTCCATGGTAGGAATAACAGTGAAAATCGGCTCCTGTGGCCAGGTACAGGGAAAAGGAAGAGCTTAGTGCAGATGGAGATTGAGGCAAAAGCCAGGAGATGCAGCTCATTGTAGCCACATTAAGATTTTTGGTCTTTACCCCAATAGCAGGGGCTTTCACTGAAATGTTTTAAACAAGGGGCACAAATTCTAACTGGCCCACTAGACCAGTTAGAAGGTCATTGCAGTCCAAGTGAGAGATGAGAGCATTTTGTTTTATGATAGAGCCTGTAGAGATTGGGAAAAGTGTATTGTGAATAGTGTTCAGAATACGTTTTGGAGGCTGTACCAACAGAACTTGATGGATCTGAATATGTGGAGACAGTGAAGGAAAGAGTGATTTTACCTAAGACTATCTGGTTTGGATTTTTCATGACAGGATGAATAGGAGCACCATTCTCTGAGACAGGCAGCTTGGGAGGAGGGCTGTCAAAAGTTCACTCTTTGGCAGGTAGAATATGAGGTGCCTTTGAGGCATTCATTTGAAATGTTATATAAGTAATCTGTGTATAAGTTGATTATGCATATCTGTGTATCAGTGATCTGTGGATAAGTGCTGCTTTATAGCCATGAGTATAGCTGAGAACACCAGAGATTGCTAATAGAGAAAGAAGGGAGAAAGACATTCTTCTTCTTCTTCTTCTTTTTTTTTTTTTTTTTTGAGATGGAGCCTCACTCTGTCACCCAGTCTTGAGTACATTGGTACAATCTCGGCTCACTGCAACTACCACCTCCCAGGTTCAAGCGATTCTTCTGCCTCAGCTTCATGAGTAGCTGGGACTACAGGCACCTGCCCCCATGCTCAGCTGAGTTTCTGTATTTTTAGTAGAGATGGGGTTTCACTGTGTTAGCGAGGATGGTCTCGATATACTGACGTCGTTTTCTGCCTGCCTCAGCCTCCCAAAATTCTGGTTTTACAGGCGTAAGCCTGGAAAGTATATAGAGGAGAAGCAGAAAAGTGGGAATAAAACTAGAAAAGTATAGTGTGGTAGAAGTCAAAGAAAAGTGTCAAGGGAATGATAATGCTTTAGAAAAGTCAACAGAAAGAGATTGATGAATGTCCATGGATTTTGTGAAATGAATGTCTTTGGTGATCAGAGCAAGAAATGTTTCAATGAGGCAGTGAGACTTGAATCCCTAAATCATCATTTTATCAAAGTTATTTATACCTTTAAATATATTAGTTGTAAAGAAACCTACAATCCCAGGTGTGATCTTTCTATTGTTCAATTGATCTTCAACTTTACAATGGCAGTTAATTAAAAATGGATTCACTTAAAAGAAATTTGCTTCACAGCAAATTTTGACTGAAAACATCTATTTCCCATAACCTAAATACTTAAATCTTACCCAGATTATACATCAAATCGCCTTTAAAAGCGGGCAATAATGAGAAAAAGGTTCTTGTTGCAACATTTACAGTTTGTTTTTTTTTTTAAAGCAAAACTGGTGACTCATGAGAAATAGATTCCACAAAGGCCTTTTCAATTTTAAGTAGGTTTTCAGCAAACTTAATTGTATTACTTCAATTTATTAAATAATGCCTTTCTGACTTACCAAGATTAGTTCTGTATGTGGCTATAAGGAAGGTTGAAAAAGAGAGGGATGGGGCATATTGTTTGTTTACATGTGGTTTCTCATATGTATTTAATTGCTTTTTTCTGCTTTCTTTTTTTTTATAATGTGGAAGTATGTTATAATGTGAAAAAAGAGATTGTATGTTACTATTGGATTCTTCAGAAGCAGGCACTGAGATGGAGATTGGGGTATAAGATGTTTACTAGGGATCAACTTCCATAAAAGAAAGTATGAAAGAAGAAGGATTGAACAGAGGTAAAATTCAAACTGTGATGCAATCACAGAAATGCTTTGGCCAACCCAACAGGAACTCTCGAGCAAGCTTTCCCTGTTGGAGCGTCCTGCTTTGGGTTGACATGGATGAGTGTTTATGTACCCCCTCACTCAGTGGCTGTTGCAGGCTGCTGTTTGGAAGAGGCTGGCCTCACCCAGTAGTTGGCTGCAAGTCCTTATTTGAAGAATGATCTGAGCAGTGCATCTGTCTCTACCACAGCATATTGTAATCTTCACATAATTGAGTTGAATACTTGTATACATTTAAATTGGTTTGGATCTTTTAAAAGCAACAACTTTCACTTATCCAGTGAAGGACTTAATAGGCTTATGTAAACAGAGGCCCGGGGTTTTGGTAGGCTTCAGAATTTCCTTAATCTGTCAGCTCCAGCTCCATTCTCCAGAGTGTTCTGAACGTTGTCCTGTTCAGAGCTTGGATGGTGTATGGAAAGTGTATGTCCTATTCAGTGTGCTTTTGCTGCAGCCGACCTTTCTGTTGGTAGCAAGGTGACTAAGGCCCCACATCTGCATACCATCCAGCCCAGGAGAGGAAAGACCATCTGGTGGTATGCCACTGTAGCGGTGAAAGGGGGTGATACCTTTCCTCATGCATTATAGGGTCATAGCCAACATTTCTATAAAACAAGACAGGTTAGCAAGAGAAAAAACAATTTATTTAATCAGAGTTTTATGTGACATGGATCCTTCAGAAATCAAGACCCACAGATCCAGAAAAACTGTTTATTTTTTATGCTAAGGTTTGATGAAGGATAGACAGCTGTGTTGAAATGTGATTGGATAAAAGGCTACAATCTAATGGTAATAGTTGGGAGGGTGGGTGAACCCACCAAGGCCTGTCTGTTTAAATTTTTCCTGGCCTCTTTGTGTATCATTTCTTATTTCTGATTATGGGGCAGGACTTCTCTGGAATGAGGATCTTCAAGGGAGAAGGAAGAGAGTGACCTTTCTAGGTTTTATGGTTTGCTCTGGGGTTGAGGAATTCCAGTTTCTATGATCTTCCATGGTGGAAAAAAAAATTCTGATTTCTATGAATAACTTTGGTAGGGCAGAAAAAGGGCAGGAGATATGAGAGAAGGTCAGAAAGACCTTGCTTCCAAGGCTCTTCCAATGTTCTGTATTATTGTTGTTATCGAGGCAGGGTCTCACTGTGTCATCCAGGATGGAGTGCAGTGACACAATCTCGGATCACTGCAGCCATTGCCTCTCAGTCTTAAGCGATCCTCCCATTTCAGCCTCCCAGTAGCTGGGACTACAGTGCATGCCATTACACACAGCTAAATTTTTTTGTACTTTTTGTAGATACTGGGTTTTGCTATGTTGCCCAGGCTGGTGTCAAACTCCTGGCCTCAAGCAGTCTATCTGTCTCTGCCTCCCAGTGTGCTAGGATTACAGGCATGAGCTACCACACCCAGCCATAGTGTTCTGTTGTTCAAAGTATGCAGCATGCTAAGGTACCATATACTGAGGTGTCATGTTCTGAGCCCCAACAGCACACAGTATTCAGGCACAGTCCTGAGACAAGCTCAGCCTGGACCACATGGTTTTGGAATAGTGGCAGAGGTAAAGAAGGCAATAATTAGCTTAGCCTAGGTTCAGCCATCTATTCTTTGAGCCACTAGTAGAGTCAACTTGTCCTGGAATGCCTTGGTTTCCCAGTGAGAAACTAGTGAGGGGAGACTACCAACAAACAATGAGAAATGGATTTTTGGCAAATTCTTCTGTCTGTGTTGCTGTAAGATGATAATCAGTTTCCTTTACCTGTGTGGGCATAACTCTAGACCAAACAAAAAACTTAGTTACTAAAAACCGATTATCTTTGTTCTTTGAACTGTTACTTGTGGGTCAAATTAAACTTATAAACACTAAAATTTTTATACCCTTTTAAAGCTATAACTTTTATAAACTTATACAAACTTATGACTAAAGCTGTCATAGAATTGGACATCCAGTGAAGGGAAGGAGGAACTATGCAAGACTATGAAGTCAAAATTTGAAATTGATATGTTTGACTTTCATCTTGTCTTTTGTGCTCTGGGTCACCTCTGGGTGAAGATAATTGAGGGAAAAAAGTGAAAGAATCAAGGAGCTTAGATAATTCAAAAATGTAAACCCAAATTAAATCACTGCAAGCTTTCTTTTGGGTCAAGTTGCAACTCCAAAGAGAAAAGAGAAACGAATAAAACTGGCATTTAGGAATTGTAAGTGTTAAAATATTTATCTATGTTAAGAAGTTCCTAGTCCCATCTGGGACACTTATTGTATTGATGGAAGTAGACCCTATAAAAATTTCATTTTCTTGGAGACTTTATTAGGTTGTTTTTTTTTTTTTTTTTTTTTTTTTCCCACAAAACATCAGCATTGGATTTCTCTGCCTTTACTAAATGGTTGAGATTACAGGCTGACACTTATTAATTATACCAGATTTCTAGTTTTAATTAGAAAATCTCTTCTGAGACTAAACCTTTTTACCATTAGGCTGTTTGAAACCTATGAGATAAAAAGGGAGAGTTCTTTCAGAAAATTATTTACATGAATTTAATTAATGATTATAATCTCCATGGTCATTTTTGCAAAAGAGCATTTAATCCCTTAACCAGTTTTCATGATTTGCATTTTGCAAAAACATGTTGGCCCTGCAGGCTTATTATCTCTGAGTTGTGTTTCTTTTCCAGATGAAACTTATTTTGGGTGAGTTTTATTTTGCTACTGCTCCAAGCCCCTGTTTCATATCTTAACACCTGTTTCTCATGCAGAGCAAACCGATTGGTAGAAAAGTAAAGTTTGCTTCCTTTTGCCAAGACAGAACATAGCCCTTGGCAAGGTTACCTTTGAAAACAAGTTTTTCATGCAGAGACCGTATACAAGTAGCATTGCTGTTGCCAAGATCCTCTGACTAATGAAGGGTCGGAGAGATGGTGTATTCTTTTTCATTGCTTGCGGCACGTATATGTGGCATTTCTTCTGAGAAAAGGCACTCTAGCGTTTCAAACACAAGCGAGAAGTTTAACCTTCCAAGAGGAAGGTCAGTGTTAGTTTTTATTGATAACACAGAAGAAAGCCACTTTATAAGAATATGAAAGATAAATTCTTTGCTAAGTAAAAACGATTAAACACACTGAGCTTTCCAGCTTTCTTATGAAAATCAGTTTGAAACTATTTTACATTTTCAAAGTTGCTTTTGTTTTCCATCCTAGCTTGGGTGTCAGTTAGATCCTTCATATTGATGATGCTGAGCACCAGTCTCCAAGCTGTGGAGACATAGTAAGGATTCCAGGCCCTGGTCCCTGGATACAGCTGTCAGTTCTGTTTTGTTGCTGTTATGCCATATTCTTTTGGGTTATGTTTAATTGTATTTTATGAGAATATTTACATTTCCAGTATGCATTAAGCCATCTATAGTTAACACGGTTTCATAAACTCTGAGGCTGCTGGGCATGATAGCTCAGGCCTGTAATCTCAGCACTTACAGAGGCTGAGGCAGGTGGATTATTTAAGGCCAAAAGTTCAAGAGTAACCTGAGCAACATGGCAAAACCCTGTCTCTCAAAAAAAAAAAAAAAAAAAAATTTAGCCACAAAAAATATGGTGGGATGTACCTGTAGTCCCAGCTATTCAGGAGGTTGAGGTGCGAGAATAGCTTGAACCTGGGTGGCATAGGTTGCAGTGAACTGAGATCACACTACTGCACTCCAACCTGGGCGGCAAAGCAAGACCCTGTCTCAAAACAAACAAACAAACAAATAAACTCTGGGACAATGCCTTGTTTCACAAGTTATAAAGCCCCAGGGAGCAGTATTTTGTGAGTTTACGTGGAGCTAAGGAAAGAATGGAAAATATTTTATTTCTATGTGGATGATAAAAGAAGCTGCTTTCTTAATATCTCTGTGTGTGTGTGTGTGTGTGTGTGTGTGTGTGCAGGGGTGTGTGTGTCTGCGTGTCTGTGTGTCTGTGTGCTCTGAGGTGAGGGTGAGGGAAAAGCCATGGAGATGGATTGTTTCTTGCTTTATTTTCCTTTTATTAGGTGGATGTTTTTCACATTAAATATTTTTACTATTTTACACCTTCTTAAATATTGATTATTATTTGGGGTTACAATTTCTCAGTTTTCTTGTATCTTCCCCTCTTCAGTCATGGACAAGGGCAAAATAATGCATTAATTCTATAGCATTTCAGCAATACTGCTACACAACATAAATGTAAATAGCTGATTGAAAAGTACATTTCTTTAAATAACAAATTTTATTATCCCAATCCTACTGAAAGGCTCCACTTACCTCCAGTTATTGGAAGAATTCAGCTATTTCACTTTTGTTCTACAGTCTTTTTATATTTCTTTTGGCCAAACATGATATGGTCACAGAAAGTTCAGTCATACGAAGATGAGGAAATAAATTCTGCAAAAGGGACTGGAAACAAAACAATAATGTTATAATTGTTTGATTATTACTTTTTTTTTGATGTTTTAAAAAAGGGATCTGTAGATGATTACTCTTGACTATCATTGGGGTTCATGTTCTACCACACCTTACAGATTATAAAGGAATATTTCCAGGACTGGAAATAAGAAAACTTGAAAAAGCAAAGAGATTGCTACTTTGTAAAATGTTGTCTGCTGGGAAATAGAGGCAGCATGCTGGGTGGCTGCTTATACCTGTATGTCACTGGAAATTTTTAGAATAACAATGACAATAGCAAACATGTTGAGCACTTGATATGGGTCAGCTGTTATTCTAAGTACTTGTAGATAATATTGACTCATTTAATTTTATAACAATGCTATAAGGTGTATTACTGTGCTAGAGATAAGAAATCATAGCCAGGTGCAGTGGCTCACCCCTGTAATCCCAGCACTTTGAGAGGTGGAGGCAGATGGATCACTAGATCAGGAATTTGAGACCAGCCTGGCCAACGTGGTGAAATCCTGTCTCTACTAAAAACACAAAAATTAGCTGGACATGGTGGTACTAGCCTGTAATCCCAGCTACTCAGGAGGCTGAGGCAGGAGAATCGCTTGAACCTGGGAGGCAGAGGCTGCAGTGAGCTGAGATCACACCACTGCACTCTAGCCTGGGTGACAAAGTGAGACTCCATCTCCAAAAAAAAAAGAAATCAGAAATCAGAGACCCATAGTCATATTTCTAGGAAGTGATATAGCTGAGATTTAAGCCAGGAAACCTGAGCCCACTGTCCTTGGTTCAACTGCTATTCTTTCCACATTATAGTATTAGCATTTTTTTATCAGAGGGGGACTTTAAGAAATCTTCTTTAATAATCCTCCTTATTTTTCATGTATCCTCCTATGTAAATATATAACTGGCTCAGAGACACTGAGTAACTTTCCAAAGGTCAGATTGTTGGGACAGAGGCATGATTATAGTTGAGCCTGTGCACCTTTTGGTTCCATGTTTTCTCACCTACTAGGCTTCTGTGTTGGTAACAATACTGGAGGCTTATCTAATAGGAAGCCTCTTTTCTCCTGCTCTATGAAGAGTTGAGAGTTGGGCTTCACTCCTTCCTTCTTGATGAACTTGCAGCCCAGAGTGTGATGTTCAGCTAAGTCAGCAGACTATAAATTTACTTGGAGGGAAGTAGAATGGGGAGGGAAGCTGGACAAGCACAGGTGGAGTGGGGCCTGGAAGAATGACTTGGACATTTATCTGTGAGGCAAAGCTTGAATAATATTTGAATATGTGGTATAAGGAGATCCTGTTACTGGTTCTTACCTTAGAAAAAGCAGTCTTAATGGTAAGGAACCCTAATTTCTCAAAATATAAATGCTATGTTCACATTGTAAAATGAAAAATAAAATTCCAGGCTCCCCAACCAACTGAATCAATCCTTCCTTTCAGCCAAGGAGATTCTAAAGTAAACCTGAAAATCTAATTCAGGCTGTGGTGGGAAGGAAGAGTCAGACATGCCTTTATACTCTCCTTCTTTAGGAATTCAGGCACAACTGTCCAGGATTAACATTAAAAAGAGATCTAAGACTGACAAAACTGAGTTTTTGTTGTGATAAGATACGAAATTCCAACCTGACTCTAGTGTGATATCACATGACAGATAGCAGGCCTTGGTCAAAATTTTACCCCAAAATATATTTCTTTGACATATTTTGAAATGGCCTTACAAAGCTGTCTCTTATGAAGAAAATCTACATTCTGTAGAGAATCTCTTTCCCCTTCCAGGTTTCCTTCTGATCCAGGAGAGATTAAAGAGTCTGGCACCTTTTTAGATCTGATAAGAGACATTTAACATCTATTCTCTCCAAACCTGCTACTTGGAGGCTTCATCTACATAATAAGAACCTTGGTCCCCAGGACCCCTTATCTTAACTCAGATACTGTTTTCTATTTATTCCATGTCTTTGGTTAATAATTTAACTCCTTCAACCAATTGCCATTTCGAAAATTTTTGACTCCACCGACACCTGGAAACCCCTACTTCGCATTGTCCTGCCTTTTCAGACTGAACCAATGTATGTATGTATACCTTACATATATTGATTGATGTCTGCCTGTAACTTCTGTTTCCCTAAAGTGTGTACACTCGAGCTGTAACCCAGTCACCTTGGGCACATGTTTTCAGGACCTCTTGAGACTGCTTTGGACCTTGGTCACTCATACTTGGCTCGGATTCCTTCAAATATTTTACAGCATTTGACTGTTTATCATCAATAACATGAATTTTGGTATATGACTCTACTGATTCCAGATCTTGCCTTACTGACAAAGTGCATGACTTCTGAACAAGATGGGAAATGTAAATGCTTTTGAAACGTAAGAATCATTTACCCGATGGCAATTTGGTTGGAAACATTAATTTCAGAGGAAAATTCTATTCTTACTATAGATGTAAATAATTAATAGAACAGATCATTATCCTTTGTATTTCTATGTGAAAATTAAATTTTAGATGTAGGTAGGCTTTTATTCTTAAAAGCACCAAAAATTTAACCATAAGTTAAATTTATCTGGTTGTAGTTCTTTGCTAAGATCTTGCTTTAACTCATATTTATGGGTTCCATCAGCCATATTCACAGTGTCACAGTGATACACGGAATAAATCTAGTGCCTGCAGACAGTAAGTAGGTGGTAGTGTTCAATCCTATACAGAAGTGCTGTGTAATACCAAAACACTGTGCTTAAGCAAGGCCTGCCTCCCTGCCTTGATTCTTAATTGGATCTGTGCTCTAGGGGGTATTAGGTTGAAGTGAACAAAAATGTAGAAACAACATTCCATTTTTGAAGCCAAGTCAGTTAATCACACAGTACATTTCAAAAGAGTAACTTCTAAGAAATTGTTGTGTAAATTAGGCCCATTGCAATTGCTGAGTAGTTAACATGAGACATACCTGTTTTATGCAACCTAAAATACTTCACAATTGCTACTTCTAAACCCTCTGTGAGATAATCCTCAAAACCTCATTGCTGGCACCCACAGAATAACCATAAAGTTTTTTTGTAACTATATTGGTTATGTTCTTCCAGTGAGCCTATAATTACACATTTAACTTTTTAAGCAGAGGTTAATAATAATGATTTTTTAGTTTAAAGGTATTTTATTTTTCTCTCATACTTTCTCTGGTCCTTTTGTAATACAGAGCATTAAAGCATATATAAGGAATGTTTTGTCTTTAACAGTATTGAAACTTTACCCGGTGGCTTTCATCGTATTGAATAACATCAAATACATTACTATTTCTAATTTTATTTTAATCAGTAGTCAGCAATTGTATCTTTAGGCTTCCTATTTCAAAAATATGTCAAAAATTCTAAAAAACCTTTGTGAGAGAGTTTCACGATCACTTTGATCCATTATTACACAAACTATTTTTCAGTAACGTAGTCTAGATACTCAATAAAAGTTTCCCACTGGTCTCATTAAGAATCACCCAGCTTTCTAGGCTGGGCACAGTGGCTCACGCTTGTAATCCCAGCACTTTGGGAGGCCAAGGTGGGTGGATCACGAGGTCAGGAGTTCAAGACCAGCCTGACCAAGATGGTGAAACCCCCTACTAAAAATACCAAAAATTAGCCAGGCATGGTGGTATGCGCCTGTAATCCCAGCTACTTGGGAGGCTGAGGCAGCAGAATTGCTTCATCCCGGGAGGTGGAGGTTGCAGTGAACTGAGATTGTGCCGCTGCACTCTAGCCTTGGCAACAGAGGGAGACTCTGTCTCAAAAAAAAAAAAAAAGAATCACCTAGCTTTCTGATAAGCATGTGTAGAGGCCTTCCCCTCTTCCTCTGAAGGCTGACTGAAAAATCAACTCACAAAAGGCAGATTAATAACAGAATAGGGATTAGGCATGATGACTCATGCCTGTAATCCCACCACTTTGGGAGACTGAGGCAGGAGGATCACTTGAGCCCAGGAGTTTGAGACTAGCCTGGGCCACACAGTGAGACCCGTTTCTACAGAAAACAATTAGATCTTTCATGGCTGCAAGATTGAGGCTGCAGTGAGCTGACTGTGCCACTGCACTGCAGCATGAGCAACAGAGTGTGATCCGTCTCTAGTAATAAGTAAATAAATAAGAGAAAAGGTATACAATGTATTAATCTGTACACAGGGAGCATCACACAGTGATTACCCAATCCACCCCCCGACCTCACACTGGAGTACAGGAGCTTATATACTGTTAAAATATTGAGGTTACAGAAAGAATGGAGGCTCAGAGCTTAGCCAAAAACAAGTAATGGTGATAAATCAGTGGCAAGGTAGGTTATGGGAGGGAGAAAAGAGGAAGCCTTAGCTAGCAAAGATAGTCTTTTTATGTAGATGAAACCTCACAGGTAGCAGCCCTCAGAGAAAATAGAGAGTAAATGTTTCTTTCAGATCTTTAAGGTGTCAGACTCTCAGTTAATCTTTCCTAGATACCCACAAGAGAAGGCCTGCCTGCATCAATGTAGATTCTCTACAGATGCAAATTTCCTTCACAAAAGACAGCTTTGCAGGGCCACTTCTGTTGACTGGCTTTCTGACAGTCATCTCAAAATATGTCAAAGAAATATATTTTGGAGTAAAATATTTAGATTTCCTTCAGTTCCCACTTCGAAACTTTAAAAAGTTTCACATATGACAACCAAGCTGATAGCTTTGGAGAGATTTGGGTTAAAGGTTGTTAGAGATACACAAGGGAAAGGGCTTGAGATAAGCAAAAAAGAGCAAATTTAAGTATGTCATCTCATATATTCTTGAATCAGTCTCTTACTCCTGAAAATAGATTTGTTCAGTTGAACAGCTGTGTCTCAGTCCAGGTGGTGGCATTGCAGATGGGTGAGGCTTCTCTATATTATGTAGGCAAACAGATTTTTTTTTTTTTTTTTTTTTTTTTTTTTGAGACAGAGTGTTGCTCTTGTTACCCAGGCTGGAGTGCAATGGCGCGATCTCGGCTCACCGCAACCTCCGCCTCCTGGGTTCAAGCAATTCTCCTGCCTCAGCCTCCTGAGTAGCTGCGATTACAGGCACGTGCCACCATGCCCAGCTAATTTTTTTGTATTTTTAGTAGAGACGGGGTTTCACCATGTTGACCAGGATGGTCTCGATCTCTCGACCTCGTGATCCACCCGCCTCGGCCTCCCAAAGTGCTGGGATTACAGGCTTGAGCCACCGCGCCCGGCCTTTGGCAAACAGATTTTTAACCAGAGGCGTTTCTGTGGAAACATAAGAAAAACAAAGGTTAATGTCTGGAGTAGTCTATAGACTAGCTTTTTTAGAGCCTCTGAAGTATCTTCAGATTATAGTGGTAATCTGACAGATGTTTCTGGATTATAGTTTGAATCAGGTGTTTAAGTGAACTTTCTGAGTAGTCTATACAGCAGCAGACATGAAGGCTATTTTTATGTAAGTTGGTGTACGTTCTCCCGAAGTTTATTTAAGTTGTTTGGCTTCCGTTTTCTGGGCTTTAAGAAAAACACAGTTTTAATTTCTAGTGATTCAAAGTTAGAAGAAATGGAAGAACAATTTGAAAATGTCAAGTTTGGAGACTTGTAGCCAGGAAAGAATTCAGGATTCAGTCTAAATTGTAGACAAGTAATAAAAACTCAAAAACAATGGACCAATACAAAAATGGGTGTTTTCTTTTTTCTTTCTTTCTTTTTTTTTTTTTTTTTTTGTGATAGGGTTTTGCTTTGTTACCAGGCTGGAGTGCAGTAGTGTGAACATGGCTCACTGCATCTTCAATCTCCTGAGCTCAAGGGATCCTCCTGCCTTAGCCTCATATGTAGCTGGTACCACAGGCACATGCTACAACATCTGGTAAATTTTTTGATTTTTTTGTAGAGTTGGGGTCTCATTTGTTGCCTAGGCTGGTCTCAAACTACTGGGCTCAAGTGGTCCTCCTGCCTCAGTCTCCCAGCTTGCTGGGATTATAGGCACAAGCCATCATACCAGGCCTATAATTTTCTTTTGAAACATATTTTTTTCTCTCCAGCTGTTGTGGAAGAATTTCACCTGACAAGAAACCCAAATGGCACTCAGAGGGTTGGAGGAACACAGTTTATTACACCAGTGGGCCCAGACGGGTTTGTACCCAAAGGTCTGAACCCGCCAGCCTGGAACAGCACACAGCTTTTATAGATTAGGAGCAGGGTGAGTAACTCAAAGTTTCAGGCAACGTGGCAGTTTCTTAAGGGACTTCCTAGTGAGCAAGCAGGAATCGAGCATACAGAAGCAGATAGTGGTGGTTAGTCGGGCAATCAGGAGATTTTTCACAAACTTTTCACTTCATTCCCCTCTTTGATGCTCTTTTATGAACTATATAGAGCATCACCTTTATATTTCAGTTGAGTTTAGTGGCTGATAACCCCGGAGAGCTGGCAGTTGGGCTGTTGTTTTCTTGACTACTGTGGCCTTGATGGAGTGCTGGAGTGTGTTGACTAGGCAGGGGCTCAAAGTGAGGGCCATGAAAAGCATCAGTACAGACCCTAAGAAAGGCAGGACCCACTGAGTCTAAGCTCTGAGTCCTGGGAAGCCCCAGAGGCTTTCTAACTCCATACGTCACTTTTGAATGGGATCCCTCAGTTCCTTGACCTTTCCTGTTACAATTCCTGACTGATGTACATAGTAACAGCATTCTTCCTACAAGAAAAGGCAGGTACCCCTTTTTCAGCCGTGAGTAAGTCCAAGGCCCTGTGGTTTTGCAGAACCACGGCTGCTATGGAATTTAATTGGTTTTGCAAAGACATTAGGGAGTCGGCTACCCTTTCCATGTCTTCATTGAGTTCCCGGGACAGTTTATGAAAGAAGGGGGCTGAAGTGCTGATGCCTCCTATCCTGTTGTCTATTCCGGCTGCTGTGCCGATTCCTACCAGGAGGGAAAGCAATACAGCCTGTTTGGACCGGTAGCGGGGATTTAGAGCCATCTCAATTTCTTGGTCTTTTGCAACTGAGATTTCTGAGGTTAAGAATGCTCAGATACATACTCCAGTCCAATTTCTGTCTAAACAAGTATATGCCTGTCTGCCACATAGAAGAAGATAACTGGGGGCGGGGGAGGACACTGGACCTCCGCGTTGGAGAGGTTAATAGTAGTAGTACAAAGGAGGCTTGAAAGGTTGCCGACTGGCAAGTTCCCTCCAGGACTCTGGACACAGGTGAGGTTGGTTTCTACCTTTATGAGTACATTCTCGGCTCTTAGTCCTAGCAGAGCCGTTTGGTTGGCTTCTGTCCAGGAGAGATTCCAACGATAAGAGACTGGAGTAACCATAAATATTCCCTGTTGGAGGGGGAGTTATAACCAGCAAGGGTTAGTGAGATTAGTTTCCCCTTGTATATACTGATAAGCTGTGTTTAGAATTTGAGTCAACTGGACATCAGTTTCTAAGGGCTGTGTAAGCCTTCTAATTGCTGAGAGACTTATGTTTCAATAGGGCTTACGTGTAGCCCTGGCTAGTTTAATAAGTTTATTTTTAACCTCTTGGATTTGTTTTGTTTGGGCCTGGTTCTGAACCCCCGAGCTGTTTGACATCCCATAATAGGTGTAATAGGTCCAGCACTGGTCCTGACCCCGCCTGCGGTATCTCACTATTGGGCAATAAGATTTTCTCATTTTTCCTGTCCAATAGGTTTTTCAGTCCAGGCCTGTGCAGAGCTTAGGGCTGCCTTGCTTATAGCAGGTGGCCTTCATATAGGAGTAAGGGATGAAAATGCCTTTGATTTTGCATGTTTCCAGGCACGATGGGTGCAAGTGAACCAGGGTCCCGCACAGAAGGAGGAGGGGAAGAAGCAAGGCTGACAGCAGAGGCATCCATGTAGTGTAGGTGTAAATAAGACGGTTATTTAGAACATCCCCCCCTTACTAAGTTTGCCATAAAGGCCATCATGAACAAAATAGAAAGTAACACTGTACACTAGGCATGGGCAAGGAATATCCTTCAAGGGATGGCAACAACGAGAGCACAATAGCAGAACAGTAAGTACTGCCAAAATAGCACCACATATTAAGATTTCAGTCCACATTTGCTTATTCAATGAAGACTCCTCAAGCTTCGGCTGTGCATTGACTAGTCAGCTTCCGGTTGTATGACTAGAGCAGGGTTGACGAGTCCTCAGGATTCAGCTCACCAGATAGTGATTTTCAGAGGGTGCTGGGGATCTGGATGTGGGGTCCACAGGTCTGGTGAAGTGTCTGGGTAGGCCATTTTGGCTCTGGAATGGTGAATCCATGGAATGATTCCTGTAACTTTGAGAGCAGTTGGAGTGACAAGGATTACAGTATGGGGCCTTGTCCAGACAGGTCGGAGGACTTCCTTTTTCCAATCCTTTACCCAGACTTGGTCCCGGGGTTGGAAGGGGGGATGTACTGGATTGGCTAGGGAGATGGGTGCTCTCTCCATTACAAACTGGTTGACCTGGGACAGTATTTTTCCCAATGCCTGTAACTGAGATGATATGTCTATTTCTTCTAGCTGTCTGAGGTCTCCCCATACTTTGCTGACCAAGTTGGGGGAGGACCTCCCAAAGAGGATTTTGAAGGATGAGTAGCCAGTGGATCCTGGTGTACACTGTGACCATAGCAGGGCTAGGGGAAGCATATCTACCTCGGAAGCCTGGGTTTCTTGACAGAGCTTTGCTAGTGTAACCTTTAGGGTTCGATTCATGTGCTCCACTTTCCCTGAACTTTGTGGCCTATAGGCTGTATGGAGTTTCCATTTAATTTTGAGTGTGCTGGTAAGAGTTTGGATGATCTCTGTGACAAACGCTGGCCCATTGTCACTGTGTAGGGTGAGTGGAAACCCGTATCGGGGAATAGTCTCACAGAGTAAGATTTTTACTACTTCCCTGGCCCTTTTAGTCTTGGTCAGGAGTGTCTCGGCCCAACCCATGTGTGTGTATACAAGAACCAGTAGGTATTTGTACCCTTTACTGGGCTCAATTTCAGTAAAGTCCACCTCTATGTCTTCAAAGGGGTAGCTCCCCACTCGTTGCACCCCTGGAACGAGTTTCAGCTGCTGTGTGGGGTTGTTCTTAGCACAGGCTAGGCACTGGTTGCTCACTGCAACACAAAGTTTAGGGAGTGTGCAGGCTAGTAAGATCTGTTGAGTAGGGTTCCCAGGGCAGTCTTGCCTAGGTGGGTGAGACTGTGGCATGAGTAATGACAGTGTGAGCCAGGTTCTTGGGCACCAAAGGTCTGTTATCAGGGAGTACCCACCATCCCTCTGTGCTCTGTTTTGCCCCCTCTTGTTGTGCCCATTTATTTTCCTCCTTGGAGTACTCTGGCTTTCCCAAATCCTCGCTGAGCCAAGGGATGACTGTGAATAAATGGGTGGGGGTTTGTGCTGGATCTTCTGCATTGCGGCTGCTTTGGCTTCTTGGTCAGCCAGCTGGTTTCCCATGGAGATGAGATCTGTTCCTCTTTGGTGGCCCTTACAATGTATAACGGCTACCTCTGTGGGTTTCCAAACTACTTCTAACAATTTGAGGATTTCTTCCTTGTTTTTGATTTCCTTTCCCCCTACTGTTGGTAATCCTCTTTCCTTGTCTGTTGCCCTGTGTACGTGGACTGTTGCGAAGACATCCTTGGAATCAGTGTAGATGTTGGCCATTTCATTTTCTCCATGGCACAGGGCCTGGATAAGGGCATATAATTCTGCCCATTGTGCTGACTAGCCTTTGGGCAAGGGAGCCGCCTCGATCACTTTGGTGGCAGAGGTGACTGCATATCCCACAGACCTCCATTTTGGACATAACTGCTCCCATCGGTGAACAGGTTCAAATCTGCTTTTGAGATTGGAGAATCCTTGAGGTCTGGCCAACTAGCAAAAACTTCACCCACCATTTTCTCACAGTCGTGGTCCAGAGATCCTTCTTCCGTAGGCAGGAACATCGCCGGGTTCAGGCCACACATGGTTTCAATGGTGACCTGCGGGTTCTCACATAGAAGTCATTGGTAGTGGCTTAGACAGGCATTTGAGAGCCATCGATGTCCCTGACTGTTCATGAGGGTGGACACTGAGTGGGGCACTTTGATATGAACAGTCTGGCCCAAGGTTAATTTGTCAGCTTCCTTCATCAGAATAACCCTGCCAGCTAAGGCTCGGAGACAAGGGGGCCATCCTGATGCCACTGTATCTAGCTCTTTGGACAGATGTGTTACTGGTCTCTGCTAAGGCCCAACAGTTTGGGTAAAGACCCCAAGCGCCATTTTGTTCCTCTCTTGAACAAATAGATTGAATTCCTGAGTAACATCTGGAAGTGCTAGCACGGGGGCACAGTGGAGTAGCGCTTTGATTTTTTGGTAAGCTGCATCTTGGCTATTACCCCATTCAAGGGGTTATCCTTCAGCCCAGTTAGTGCCTCATAGAGGGATCTTGCTATGTCTGAGAAGCCAGGGATCCATATGCAACAGAAGCCTGCTGCCCTGAGAAACTCTTAGAGTTTCCACTTGGTGTTGGGAGTGGGCATGGAGCAGATTACTTTCTTCCTCTCCAGTCCCAAGGACTGGTGGCCTTTGGTGATGACAAACCCTAAGTACCACACCTGTTGTCTACAAATTTGACCCTTTTTCCATGAGACTTTGTATCTCACCTCTGTGAGGAGCTGCAGCAGCGCCTCGGTTCCCTCCCAGCAGTTATCTTGTCTCCTGCTGGCAAGGAGGAAGTTGTCCACGTACTGCACCAGTATGTGGTTGAGGTCCTTTCATGGAAAGGCAGCTAGGTCTGCAGTGAGCGCATTGCCGAACAGTACGGGAGAATTTTTGAACCCTTGGGGTAGATGAGTCCAGGTTAGTTGTGTCTTCATGTTTGGGGGTCTTCCCATTTGAAGGTGAAAAGTGGCTGGCTTTTTGATGCCAGTCATAGGCAGAGAAAGGCATCCTTTAAGTCCAAGCAAAGAAACCACGAAGCCTTGGAGGGGAGTATATGGGTTAGGAACCACTGGATGGAGGGTGATTGCGGCAGTGTTAACCACTCTCAGGTCCTACACTGGGCAATATCCCCTGCTGAGCTTTTTGACTGGCAGTAAAGGGGTGTTCCAGGGATACTGGCATTCAACCAGGATTTCCTCTTTTCTGAGCTGTGAAATGTGTTCCTGCATTCCCAGAAGGGCCTCTAGAGGTATCGGGTATTGTCTCTGCCTAACAGGGAGGGCTCCAGGCTTGAGGTCAATTAGTGGCACGTTGGCCTTAACCATTCCTGGGGGGTTCTTTTCTGCCCATACTGCAGGGAAGGCATGTAGAAATTTTGGTGGCTTTTCTTCTGGCCTCTTGACAGTGTGCAACTTCCATTCATTTTCATGCAGAAGAGTGACCGCCAGGATCAGGCCCCTTTTGGGCTCACCCAAAGTCAGACTCACTGACCCTCCTGGTTCAAAGGTAATCTGTGCCCCAGTTTACTTAGCAGGTCACTCCCTAAGAGGGGAACAGGGCATTCTGGCAGGTAGAGGAACTCATGGCATATCTGGTGTCCCTCTAATTGACATATTCAGTTTTGACAGAATGGCTGGGGCTCTACCTGGCTGCCTCTTGTTCCTATTATGGCAGACTTCCTGTTGCCAAACGGGGCAACAGGAATGGTGACAACCAAGTACTCTGCCCCGGTGTCTACCATAAAGGTTATTGGGTAGCCCCCAACTTTCATCTTGACCATGAGCTCGCAGGGGCCAAGTTTTATAGAGCCTGGCCTGTCGTAGTCTGAGTCTGTCCCGGCCAAACTGATCAAGTGGGCCGGGTTAGGTTCTGACTAGCACTTCGCCTTTCCTCTAGGGGCTGCCCCACTTGGGGTTGCCTGCTTGGGGCACTCGTTCTTCCAGTACCCCACCTCTTTGCAGTAGGCGCATTGATCAGGCTGTAAGTCGGGCTTTCGGACTTCCCCACTTTTCAGAGGGGAACCGGGCACCAGGTCGGATCAGGGCAGCTAAGAGCCATTGCCAAATGCATCACCTTCTGCTTCATCCATTTGTCTGCCTCCCTTTGTGCTTGTAGGTCTTGATTCACATAGACTTTATTGGCAACCTCCAGCAGCTGAGTGGCGTTCATTCCTGCAAAGCCCTCTAGCTTCTGCAACTTCTGGTGAATATCCAGACCTGACTGGGCAACAAAGGTGGCGTTGACCATCCGCATATTCTCTGGTGCCTCTGGGTCAAATGTGGTATATATCTGGAAGGCCTCACAGAGTCGCTTGTGGAAGTCACTGGGGGTTTCATCTAGTTTTTGAGTGACTACTGTGGTTTTTGACATGTTGGTCAGTTTTCTTGCTCCCTCTTGGCCTCCTCTGAGAAGGGCCTCCCGGTAGTGCTGGAGGGAGGCTCTTCCCACTTCAATGTTAAAGTCCCAATTGGGCTTGATGTCAGGTGCGGCCTCCACAACCTACCGGGCCGGGTCCAGGGCCCCCATGGGGCCTGTTCTTCCAGCCACTTACGGGCTTCAATCAGGATGTGCCTTGACCCTTCTGTGTTGAACAGTGTGAGAAGGAGCTGGCAACAATCATCCCAGGTGGCTGGTGCATTTGAAAGATGGATTCTAGAAGGTCAATCAGGGCCTGAGGCTTCTCTGAGTACACCAGGGTGCGGTGTTTCCAATTCAGGAGATCCATAATACTGAAGGGTTGGTAGTAAAGGATGGGCCTTCCCAGCTTAACCGTTCCATTGTCTGTCACAGCACAGAGGCAGGGGGACGAGTTTCCCGCAAAGGCATCTGGAGGGCCAGTGCTGGCTGCGAGGACTGGAGGCGCCTGGGCAGGGGTATTCTGGGGCACAGAGGCTCCAGACTTGCCACACCAGGCTTGGCGGTCTCTACCAACACAGGAGGCATCTTGGGCAGGTTGGGAGGGGCTGACTGCAGCCAAGGGAATGTACGCAGGTGATGGAATGTTTTCCTTGTGGTCACCCTGGTGGATAGGTCTTTTGGACCCTTTAATAACCTGAGCCAAAAGGACTTTGTACTTTCCCTTTTTTAAAGCACAGAATCGAACCCAAAGTGGTAAGGTTTGAGCTACTTTCAGCCAGGAGTCGATAAAAGAGAACTGGTCTGGGTGACCAGGACTGCTGGTGACCACTTTCCAAGCAGCCTGAACGGTGGAGATATCTAAGGTTCCTTCAGGTGGCAGCCAACATTGAACATCGGCCACTCTACTTCACAGAGAGATTTTAGTCTTTCCAGGGTCATTCTGACCCCACAGTCTCCAGAGAAGCCCTTCCTAAAGTTCTTGACTATACAGTCTAAGATAGAGGGTTTGACTTTTTCCCATGATGTGTGCCCTCCTCTGGCCAGTGGCATGAGACAGACAAAGGGAGGGGGTGTCCCGTAAAGGACCACTCAGGTTCTCGCCTGGCCTTGTCCCTCGTGGGAACTTTAGGTGCCTCTTAGCATTGGCAGGTCGGTATAATCCCTCGACTTGGGTTGACCCCAGCCAGATACTGCCATAAGCCTTATGTGATTGCCATGGAACCGCAGGTTAGGGCCCACTCAGACTTTGTAGTTTGCACCATGGAGCCACAGACTGGAGTTTCAAGGGGAAGCCCCTGAGCTCCACATTCACACACTTACAAACACACAGGTTACAACATTCCCGCCCTAACCCAGAGAATCTACCTGCAGTCTCTAAACGGAGACCCTGGGAGGTGATCAAGCTCCTCTTCCGTCTGTAGATGGGTCCTTACCTTATCTGAAGCTCCTCATAGTTCAGGCCGTCCCCTCCACGAGTCTGGTGAGCGGCAACACAGGAGCAGCAGCACTTTGCCTGCCGGGGAAGAAGGCCCTGGTGAAAACTACAGGCGGGAGGCCCTGCCTCATTCCACAGTGGGGAACAGACATGCGGTCTGCCCTTTCTGATCCCAAACCCGTGGCTTAAGGGGCCAGCATGGTTTGGTTTCCCGGTCAGGGAACCAAATGTGGAAGAATTTCACCTGACAAGAAACCCAAACGGCACTCAGAGGATCAGAGGAACAGTTTATTAGACCGGCGGGCACAGACAAGTTTGTACCCAAAGGTCTGGAACTCCAGCCTGGAGCAGCACACAGCTTTTATAGATTAGGGGCAGGGGGAATAACTCAAGGTTTTAGGCAACATGGCAGTTTCTCAAGGGACTTCCTAGTGAGCAAGTAGGAATTGAGCATACAGAAGCAGATAGTGATGGTTAGTCGGGCAATCAGGAGATTTTTCACAAACTTTTCACTTCACAGCCCCCTATTTCTACCAGAGAAAATCACAGTAGGATTAATTTATTTGAAAAATAAATTTTAGTCTTATTATGCTTGGCCTGATTATTTGCGTTAAGAATAGTGGTTGATCATGTTGGGCTCTTTTCAATTGGCTTTACTGAAACAATTTATTTTTCTTTTCTTTTTTTAATTTTTTTTTAGACAGAGTTTCACTCTTGTTGCTCAGGCTGGAGTGCAATGGCATGATGTTGGCTTACCGCAACCTCCGCATCCCAGGTTCAAGCTATTCTTCTGCCTTAGCCTCCCAAGTAGCTGGGAGTACAGGCATGCACCACCATGCCTGGCTAATTTTGTATTTTTAGCGGAGATGGGGTTTCTCCATATTGGTCAGGCTGGTCATGAAGTCCTGACCTCAGGTGATCCGCCCACCTCGGCCTACCAAAGTGCTCGGATTGCAGGAGTGAACCACCACATCCAGCCAACTGAAACATTTTCATAAGGAAGATGTTCATAAGGAATCTCAGATTAGACTTTTAATATCTGCGAGGCTAGGAAGTCAAGCCAAGTATTTACCATCAGACTTTGCTTGCATGTATGAATTGGGTAAATTTTTCTTAAGGTCCCAAAATAACTTGGGGTTCCTGTAGCTGTCGGAAAGCGATACTCTGTACTTGCCACATATCAGGAACCTTATAAAAGAACCATATAGACAAGGCACCAGACCATTCTTTCCAAGGAGTTTTTTATTGGTTCCATAAAGTCAACCTCAGTTTCTTGAAGTAGTTCTTACATATTTGAAAATGTGCCATTCCAGTGAAAGCCTGAGTAAAATAAGAAGTCTGGCTAGCAGAAATGGCTTTGTTATGTAGATGAAGCCTCCCTTAGGGAGAATAGGTGGTAAATGTTTCTTTTCAGACTTTGAATGGTGTCAGACTCTCAGTCTCTTGTGGATCTGGGAAAAGACATAGAAAAGGGAGGGGACATGGCTGCATTAATGTGGATTCTCTATGGCTGCAAATTTTTCCTACTTAAAGTAGCTTTGCAAGGTCACTTCTGCCTTATGCCCAAGCAGCAGCCATTTTAAAATATATCAAAGAAGGGCCAGCTCGGGGTGGGGAGGGTTGGGGAGGAATAACATGGGGAGAAATGCCAGATATAGATGAGGGGGAAGGATGGAGGCAGCAAACCACCTTGTCATGTATGCACCTATACAACAATCTTGTATGATCTACACATGTATCATAGAACCTAAAGTACAATAAAAAAAAAAACATATATATGTATATCAAATATATATATTTGAAGGTAAAATATTTATTTTTCTTTTAAAAAATCACATTTCATGCTTTTAAATAACTTTTCTGAACAAAACCAAATTTCCTGTACCTTACAGAATTGTTTTTCTTATATATAGGAATTTTAATTTTTATACTTATTACAATATTAACTCTTAATAACACTTATTTTCAGTGAAAAACATACAAAGTAAGCCATTTTAATTATTTACCAGATGCAGAACCTCAGATAAAGGATAGAGCTATGAAGGCAGGGCCTGGACAATCTAATTTCTCCCAGCAGGGCCAAGATCCACTCCTGAGTCAGGGAGATAGGTCCTGGGTGTTGTGCTCAGGCCTTACATTGGTCACTTCTCTAAACCTTACAGTCTAAAAGCTCACATCCAAAGATATAAGCTGAAAGACAAATTAAGCAGATATGAGAAATATCACAGACACAACAATATTGTGACTTTAAAACATCTAGCAGAGATAGTATAAACCTGTCTCACTAAACAATCCAGGCCAAGATGTCTAAATTCTAAAGATTTTCTATTTTATTTTACCAACACTTGTAAAACTATCTTTATTTAACAAAGATTACTACAATTATTGGCCTCGAAAGCATTTGGGCTCATTTCCTTAATTTTTGAATACTCATTTATTTTAGAAGTCAATTTGGCATCATAAAGATAATACGTAAACATAGACATATACACATATATGCATAGAAATACAGACAAACACAAATAATGACATTATCACTTTGACTTTGAAAGTTTAACTGTAAGAAAGGTCAAAGTTACTAGTTTTAAAAGAACAGTTGGATTCAAACTGTGCCTTTGCAACAGGAAAAAGTAAAATTTGTCTTGTCTCACATGGTTGAAGCCCTTATGGAAGTTTAGAGAAAACAGAGTGGCAAATTTTCATCTCAAAGCACAGAAACTGATGAAGAGTTTAAGCTTAAAGATGATTTTGTGTTAGAGGAAGATTAAAAATAATGATAAGCTAGCACAAAAATCACAGGAATTTGCCATAGGATTGCATAAGAAAGCCAGTTTCTTTTAGATCGGTTGCTTTTAATTTGATCTCTTTCCCAACTGGACCACTGAGCTCAGGGCGGAGCCCATTAAGGGACAAGGCCAACAAAGTATTTTCAGTTTTTAGGGCCTAATAATGTAAATATGTGAAAAACATGCACAGCTAGAAGGCAGACCATCTAGATCTTTAAAAAATAATTTCACTTTTACATGGAATCCTGGTTCCCCATGAAAGAGAAGCACCATGGGACTTGACAGAGAAGTGCTTTTACAATGGAATTTGCTACAAAGACATTTCTCTTAAGTGTTTAAACCATGCCTTTTTTATCTCAATGCACAAACCAGTAGCCTCCTGTAGTAATTTACTGTAAACAGCTGCTGTCAGCTACCTCCAAAACTGCAGCTCTCACCAGTGACTTGTCAGCCATCACAGATAGAAAGGTCAAGTGTTCTCTCATAGTACAAAGTAATCTCTGGTACCCACAAAAGCCAAAGCGATCAGGTAATGTAATACAAAAGAGAGCAGAGTTTTAGACCTGAGATGAATCTCTCCATGACTTTAGACTCCACAGGAAGACAGAAAAGGCAAAAGAGAAGTGAGTGGTGCCTTTTTTGTGTGTGTTCCTTAAGGAGTTTGAGTCATTAGACATCCCCTGTAGATCCTTTCTTGTGTACCTTAAAAGGCAAACAGGAAGAAAGATTAGAGAAATAGTATTAATGGGAAAACAATTCATAAAAAAAGAAAGCAAACAGAAGGACCAAACGCATAATTTTTAAAATGTTTTTAGTCAACCAAAAAATATTTTAAAATTCCCAAAACAGGATTCAAAAAGAGAAGAAGCAGAAAGTTCATTAAATACACATATTGAAAACTAGTTTTTAATTAAGCTGATTTCTGACCATAGAGCTCTTTAAAAAAAATATTTTCAAATCTCTTATCAGATTTTAGCCAGAACAAGCTGCCAATATTCCTGGCTTTTAAACTCTGTTTTATCAAAAGGTACTCTCCAAAGTTAAATGAGTACCCCAAAATATCAAAGGCTGCACCAATTTCGAACCAAAATGGACCACTCATATTAATGTGTACACTGGGAGCATTACAGTTCCCCAGTGGGTTGCAGCTTTTATACATTCTTGAGGTTCCAGAAAGAATAGGGGCTCAGAACATAGCCCAAAACAGGTAATGGTGGTAAATCAGGTTATAGAGGCAAGAGGCTATGAGGGAGAGAGGAGGTTTGGCCAGTGTGTTAGTCTGTTTGCGTTGCTATATAGGAATACCTGAGACTGGGTAGTGTATAAGAAAAGAGGTTTGTTTGGCTAACATTTCTGCAGGCAGTGGGAGCATGGCACTGGCATCTGCTTGGCTTCTGGTGAGACCATAGGAAGCTTGCAATCATGGCAGAAAGTAGAAAGGGAGCCAGTGTATCATATGGTGAGAAAGGGAACAAGAGAGAGAGGGAGGAGGTGCCAAGCTCTTTTAAACAACCAGATCTTGTATGAACTCATATAGGATAGCTCACTCATTACTGTGAAGACAGCACCAAGCCATTCCTGAGGGATCTGCCCCCATGACCCAAACACTTCCCACTTGACCCACCTTCAACATGGGAGGTTACATTTCGACATGAGATTTGGAGGGGACAGAAGCATCCAAATCATATCAACTAGCAACGGGCATCTTGTTATGTAGGTGAAACCACACTTAGTAGCCCTTGGAGAGAATCAGGGGTAAATGTTTCTTTCAGATCTTTAAGGTGTGAGACCCTCAGATAAACTTTCCTAGATCCGTCACTTGAACCAAGGAGGCAGAGGCAGCAGTGAGCCAAGATCACACCACTGCACTCCAGCCTGGGTGATAGAGCGAGACTCCGTCTCAAAACAAACAAACAAACAAACAAACCAAACCTTCCCTAGATCCAGATAAGGGAAGGCCTTTTTGCATGAATGCATATTCTCTACAGATGCAAATTTCCCCCAGGAAAAGCAGGAAATATATATTTTGAGGTAAATATATTTTTATTTACCTCACATGCCCAGAAAGTACAATTCCTGCTGAACCATGACTAACCATCTGAGGTAAATATATTTTTATTTTGTTCACATGCCTGTTACCAGAAAGGAGCCCTGATCCAGACCCAAGAGAGGCTTCTTGGATCTTACACAAGAAAGTATTCAGGGCAAGTCCGTAAAGTGAAAGCAAGTTTAAGTAAAGGAATAAAGAATGGCTACTCCATAGACAGAGTAGCTCCAACGGCCGCTGGTTGCCCATTATGGTTATTTCTTAATGGTATGCTAAACAAGGGGTGGATTATTCATGCCTCCCCTTTTAAGACCATGTAGGTAACTTCCTGACATTGCCATGACATTTTTAAACTGTCACGGTGCTGGTGGGAGTGTAGCAGTGAGGACCACCAGAGGCCACTCTCGTCACCATCTTGGTTTTGGTGGGTTTTAGCTCTCTTTGTAACTGCAGCCTATTTTGTCAGCAAGGTCTGTATGACTTGTATCTTATGTGGACCTTGTATCTCATCCTGTGACTTAGACTGTCTAACAATCTGGGAATGCAGCCCAGTAGGTCTCAGCCTCATTTTACCCAGCCTCTATCCAACATGGAGTCACTCTGGTTTAAACGCCTCTTACATGCCCAGGAATTACAATTCCTGCTGAATTAGGACAGACCATTTGAACTTTGCTGTTCACATTTCATTGTCTTCTCAGATCTCAAATGTCTTTGACTTCAGATTTCTAAGGTAGTGTTCCTGAGAGGGCTTGCCTAGTGATTGTTCTAGCACAGTTGTAAACAGATGCAGCTGATCATAAGGATAGGAAGATGTGAACCTAGGGCTGTCTCAGCCATGGTCCAGAGTTGTGATGGACATAATTCTGAGAAAAACCAGTTTGCAGAGGTGAGTGGAAAGAGACATAGAGAAAGAAGAGCTTCAATATCCCCGTTACCATTTATTCCTGAATGCATCATCCTTAACTCAATTCATTGGCATTTTATGTAGTTAGTTCAAATTTCCTTCACATTCAGCAAAAGAGACCTCCTGGCTTACATATACCTCAGCTAGGTTTCCATAGCACCCCTACAAACCTTTGTGACTCCCACTTACCACATTGCTTAGTGTTTGTCTCTATGAGGAGAGATGCTATCTTCATTATTATTTAGCAAAGAGATGGCCAACTAATGGTTAATATGTAAATATTGAATAAAGAATGAATAAGTGAGCAACTATATAGATTTCCATGTCCTTCTGTTTTTCTAGCATGAAGAAGATCTAAATTTACTTGACTTTGCATTTCCTGGTCATATGATAACTTATTATAAGACATGTATAGCTAGGCCTGGTGGTGCGTGCCTATATTCCCAGCTACTCAGGAGGCTGACACAGAAGGATTGCTTGAGCCCAGGAGTTTCAATTCAGCCTAGACAACATACCAAGACTGCATCTCCAACTGAAAAAAAAAAAAGACACATACAGTGTTTTCAATATTGATAATGTTTGCTCTTTCTTTCTTTTTTTTTTTTACTTTTCTCTTAGCTAAATATAGTTAACTCCTGGTGCCTGGTTTCATGAGCATGACCTAATCTACTGCATGAATTCATATCTATGTTATTCCAAGTGTAGAAAATATACGTTATATTTATTTATAAATATGACACTGGGTCCTTTCCATGACAATGGCCTTAACATACTGGATTTTCAGGGAAATTGTTTATAGTGTCCTGTAAAGTCTTGTCATGTTTGTCTTATTATCTTCATCTGATGAGCCTTCCAGATAGACCAGGTTAATTACTTCGTTGTTTTTTTAGTTTTGGCTATTTTTCATTTCTTTATGTGTGATATTTTTTATGACAAGTTTTTTTTACTTCAATTTGGATCATTGTAGATAATACCTTATAATTGGCAGTAATTAAATTCAGGAGTAATATTTTCTTTACTTGTGTCTCAAGTCACAAATCAAATGAAACATGAATCAAGTCATGTTTCTTTTCAGAAACTAAGCAGGGTGTTAATAAATATTTTAAAAATCTATTTTCTTCACTCCTTGTCCCCACTTTAGTGCCTAATTTCACAACCAATTTGGTTCAGACTTTATCCATTAAGAGTTACTTCCCAGTAGTTTTGGTGTTACTCAGTTTAGGAGTTATAGCCACAGAGTTTTTCATTTTTTATTTTGTCCTCTTTTCTGTGTCTTTTAACCAACTACTGCTGTGGAATATCACTGAAATATAGCCTTTCTAACTTCTTAAACTAGACATAGGACAAAGAGTTTTGATCCTGAGGTAAAAATATGTGTAAGTTTTTAAAAAAGCATATATATTTCACTAATTTTAGTCATGATATCATATACTTTTATCTTTTTACCTCAAATTTAATTCTTTTGTTTGTGTTACTATAGGACATCTTTCTGCTAAAAGCAACATATTTCATATCAGAGAAGGTAAATTTACATTGGCCTTCCTTTAGACATCTCAAATGTTTCTAATGAAAAAGAATTAATGAGGAATGAGTTAATAAGTGTTGTGATTGGTTGAAGTCAAAATATGGTTGAGGGTTTCCTTTCTGTACTTTCTAAGGAACGTTTCTGCCAATCGTGCCCTGTCACTGTTCATTGACTTGCTATTGCTCGTACTTTAATTTCTGCTAATAACTATTTCATTTTTATAATATTTTTAAAGGCTTGGGATGATAATAAGGAGTTTTTTTGGTATTCTTTCTTACTTCTTTACACTCTGTTACATGAACTATCTATAACTTTAGCTAGGTATAGTTAAGTATGAGGAGGATAAAGATAATGACTCCTCTTAGACATGTGGAATCTCAGTTGAAGTTCATATAGGTAAGTGTTGCTGGCATAAACACAAGAGCAAAGATCAATACTCAGAATGCATTTGGAAATCACTCAGGCAAAGTGATGTACCCATCACTTTGGAATAAATGAGGTTACCCAAATTCAAGAGTGCTAAGGAAACATCTCTAACTTTGTGTTAGGAAACTAAGAAACAATCAGGAAGAGAGAGGAAGAACCAATCTGGTGGTACAGAGAAGACAGTTTCATGGAGGAAGTATTTGGCATGTTAGATTACACAGAAATTGTGCAGATGAGATCCTGAGATAGGCCTCTGATTTAAGAAATTCTGTGATTTAGGTAATTTTGGTGGTGTTGTACTCTAAAATGTAGGGGATAGAAACTAAATTATAACATATGAATGAGTAAGTAAAATATGCAGAAGAAGGGATAACAAGTTTAAATGATTTAGCTTTTACTCATGAATGAAAGTAGAAAATTCAGTAATCACTTCAGGGTAAAGCAGAACAAGGGAAGTTCAGGATAAAGTAGAATGAGAGGAGTTTGTTTTAGGATTTGAAAAACTTGAATATGAGGAAACAGAAAGACTAAGAGAGGGGAAAGGGAAGAGAAAGAAGGAGAACGAAGAAGATAAAAAGGAACAGAAGGAAAAGGAAGTGGGAAGGGCGACAGCATGGGAGGGGAGTGACTTGGAATTAAGTTGGTTGTCAGTTTAGATCTGGGTTGAGATTGGCACAAAGAGCAATTTATGCACTTCAGTGAAGTCATCCATACAACTGGAGATCACAATCATAATGTAAATTTTTCTTTATAATTTGAAGTCTACACATGAGATGTGACACAAAAAGAGTTCTTGGTTTTTCACCTGTTTTTGAGGCCTGAAGCAGATAGTTGCAGTTTACAGATTATGCTCCATTGCCTTAAATCTAGAAGGTCAAGTGTGGTAGGGTCATGAAAATCTTAGTACTCACATTTCCATTGCTGAAACACAATACTAAAGTGCGTATTTTGGCAACCAAGCCAAGAGTTACATTTTGAGAATTGTAGTGTGACAACTGAGTTCATCACAGCGATGAGACTTATAGCTGATAGTGTCATTTGTATCTCAGTAAACATACTGTTGTCGCAAGTTCCTTTATTTTATCTCAAGGTGCTTTGGATTGCAATTAGTTGAGACAGCCTTTTCTCCATCAAGAAACTGTGTTATTTGGTTTTAAACATGAAAGTGTTATGGCAATGTCTTATCTGCTTCATCTGCAAAATTCCTGAATTTAAAAGATTTGTAGAACTAAAATAAACTCTTTTACACCATAGAGTTTTTTTAAAATCCTGTTGCAAATTAAAATTGCATTTCCCAGTGGTAGTTACATGGTAGTGAGTATTCTGGGTTTGGGTCTCTATTTTAGAGAGCCTTTATGCTCTGCTGCACTCTCGAACTACTCATCCTTAAATTATCTTAATCTCACTAGTCCAGATAATAAGGACTAGGGTTAGTAAAAACTGTCCAAAGCAAACTATATATTTTTAATTAAGTGACATTAACTTGGATATCTTTATACCTATGTTTTCAGAAATGCTGAGGTCCTTGCAATTGAGGTTTGGTTTACCCTAATGAGTTTACACTAATGAGTACTGTTTTGATTTATGTAATGGAAACGACGGTTAAGAAAAGCAGATGCATCATGTGAGTTGGGTTTGAAGCATTTGTAGTGATAAGGTATACCCTTATTAAGTAAACTCTATTGGGGACTTAAAAACTGTATAATTTTTCAGTTTTCATTTTACAGCAATTTAGTTCTTCATGGTATTATCAAAAGCTCTTTGCATTTGCCAGCATGAAAGATAAGATTCTTAGTAATAGTGAAGAACTATTGAAAATATATTCAAGAGTTAACGTCTCTGAACCTAACAGTGGTTTTTAAAGACTACCACACTTTGCGTAGATTAATGCAGTCCTGAAGGAAACCATCATTAACCTGATCAGAGCCTTAAGATTACATATGTTAGTGAATCTTCTGTAGAATTTGGCTTTGCAGGACTTTATTACGTATAATGGAGTGATAAAGTGAACATACTAATTTTTGATGTGATTTCTAACATTGATAGGCTCATTTACAAATCTGCTACATGAAGAAATACCTCTACTTAATTTGATGTTTTAATGCATGTTATTTTAATTGGAAATAAATGCCATTTGTCCAGAGAAACAACTTAGGACAGCAATAGAGAAACAATCAACCAATTAACTTGGATAGTTAATTCTCTTTGTAAGACTATTTCAACAGATTAATTTTGTTATTTGACCACTGGAGTGCTGTCTAGCTTCAAAATAATTATAGCTAGTAGTCTGGAATATAAAGTGAAAAAAATCCGTTATCAGCACTATAGAACTTTGTTTCAGGCATCTGCATGAGAAGGTTTTGAAATTAGAAAGATATATGTAAGGAGTCGTCAGCTCTCATTTCTTCCTCCAGCTGTGTGGGGCATGACACCCTTTGAAACCAAGAAAAGTTAAGACAGTTTCTTCACCAACTGTAACCAGGCTATGAGGAAGGAACATTTTCCTTTCTTCCCTGGATCAGCAGGAAGTTTACCTCTGTGATTTCCTGACTTGCAGGTTATAGAATCTGCTTTTTAATGAGTATAATTTCCTTTGTAACTTCTTCCTGTGAGTTCTTACTTTTTATTTATGCCTACTGTTGGCCTGATACACAAAAACACATTAAAAGAGATAGCACAAAATTATCATTTAAAAATGATTTTTCCTTATTCTTTCATTGCACATAGTTCCTATTTTTAAAATAAAATACGTATTCTAGAGTAGCCTAGCAATAAGCCAAATTGTTGAATTAAATGCTAGTCTCCTAAATCTTTAATAGCTACCTTTTAAATATAGCGTCACTTATTTAGAGGGGGAAACAAATGATATTATAGTTTAAGTAGACAGGCTTCA
This sequence comes from Saimiri boliviensis, assembly GCF_048565385.1. Classification (NCBI taxonomy): domain Eukaryota; kingdom Metazoa; phylum Chordata; class Mammalia; order Primates; family Cebidae; genus Saimiri; species Saimiri boliviensis. The sequence goes on from NC_133449.1 coordinate 202,144,563, forward strand.
ATTTTAAATTTGGGAGCATGTTCTCTATGTAGTTTTTCTTATTTCTCTTAGCTCTTCCCCCAAAATAACATGTCTTACGGATCAAAATATTTCTTCCTGTAGGCTGTGAGGAGTGTATATGTATGTGTGTGAAAGTGTCACACTCACAACTTCAAGCATTTAACAATTATCTTATGATCTTGTTTTCAGCAAAATAAGATGTTCTCTAAATGTTTTTTTATATCAATTCTAAGGCCAACACTATTCTAACTACCCCATTAGCTAGCACTGCTGTACAAGTTTGATGTTTTTTTCTTCATTTTTGCTTTAAACTGTGTCAGTGTTTCAATTGGAAATGCTATTTTCCAGGCATCCATTGCCCAGTATAGTTTGTAAACACTCATTTTGGACTAACACTTGTCAGAAAAAGTCTGTTAGAAATTAGGAGTATTTATATTTTATGGATATAAAGAGAACTTTGGGTGGGGGCTAGTTTTAACAAAGTCGTCTTTGACTCAAAGTTTTTGATGATGCTTTTCTTAGAACTGACTTTTGCTATTCAGTAAACTAAGTATGTCAAAATATTTAGCTGAAAATCAGTGTTATATGTATATTTTAATTACTGTACACTTTTATGAAACATTTTAGATTCATAAGCAAAAATTAACAATGTTGTGATAATTTCATATGCACAATAAAAGGTAAAGTTTTTTTAAAAGAATCAAAAAAGTGATGTTCTATTAAAGCAGCTGGATTTTTTTCAAATACCTCAGGCTATCTGAAAGTATGAGTGAATATGAAATGTCAATATATGAAGTTTTTTTTTTTTTTTTTTTTTTTTGAGGTGGAGTCTTGCCCTGTCACCCAGGCTGGAGTGCAGTGGCACGTGAACTCAGCTCACTGCAACCTCTGCCTTCTGAGTTCAAGCCATTCTCCTGTCTCAGCCTCCCAAGTAACTGGGATTACAGGGATGCACAACCAAGCTTGGTTAATTTTTTGTATTTTTAGTAGAGACGAGGTTTCACCACTATGTTGGTCAGGCTAGTCTTGAACTCCTGACCCCAGGTGATCCGCCCACCTCAACCTCTCAAAGTGCTGGGATTACAGGCGTGAGCCATCATGCCTGCCCAATACATGAAGTTTAAAAAAGTGAAGTAGTGAAGCAGCTGTTAACTGTCAATAAATGTCCAAGCATGACTGACCTGAAAAGAAAACTGCAATTTGAGAAAGTGTGCTGAGACATAATGGAGATCTCACTACATGATTTGTTAGATGATAAACTGTATTTTAGAGTAATGTGCTTATCCTGTAACTAGAATTGTCTATATTTTTATTTTTCAACAGAAAGTGACAAATATTTATGAATGTAAACTAAACCTCTGTTACTTGTCCAAATCCTGGATCAGTTTAAATTCTCCTATGAAGTTATACACAGTACAATAGAGAAATATGGAGAAGCAGATCCAAGTTTATTGGTCCTGTCACTTTTATACTTGCCCTCCACCCCTTAAGAAATCATATATAAAACTACAAAGTTGGGTTCTAAACGTGCAATCGTCTTAATTATAGTTAAAATATCTGATGAAAAATGTATAAACACAATGACCTTATGAATCCAGTGCTAGGACCTCTCTCAAACCTTAGAAACAGTCCACATAGTCTAGAGGCCCTCAAGCTTGTAGATTATAGAAACTGACTTCCTAGTAAATATATTTATTCTGTTAAGTTTTTGTTTTCCAGTTATTTATAATAGGAATTTGTTTCCTTTTAATTTTAGGAGTGTTTTTGCCTGTTTATTTGTTCAGTGTTTATTGAACTCCTCCAATTGATGAGGTTCTATGCTTACTAATCGGAACAAAATGATAAGTGCCCAGAAGGAAAATAAAAGAAGTATACATATAACGAAAAAAATACGAAGTAGATATTAAGTTTGTTTTACATGTCTCAAATAATAACATGTATTGTTAAGGGCATTAACAAAACCCATATTGTTACAATAACAAGTTTTCTTCTATGTTGTATAAATTATTAAAATGGCATTCATCGTATTTCCTTTAGATACTCATTCAAGAAACAAAATACATTCTAGAGTGTGTCTTTCAGTACATTTATTTAAAACTACTCTAGACTCAGTTTTATATAATACTGTGATCTTGCTTTATTATAAATATAAGAAGAAAATTAATACTTCATTTTCAGAAAATGTTATTTGTAGAGTATGTTTTTGCTTTAAATTTTTACTTAGCTTTTACATCTAAATGCTCAGTGCTCATTTTCAAAATTCAAAGACTTTACTTAATTTCAGATAGAATTTTCTTGTATATTTTTATGTACTAACCAGAAATTCATACTGTAAAGGCACATCTGTTATATTTTGAAGAACTGGGAATAAAAGTAAGTGAGTAAGATATTCCATTTCAGGTAAACATTATAATTATAAAAACAGGTGATTTTAAAAACCAGTGAAAATATGTTAGTTTGTAGAAAAGTTAAAATAATAAAATGAAGGAAAATTATAATCATTTTTCTTCTAAAATGATATATTATGAAAAGAACGTTTCAATATTTTGGCTCTGTACTCAAATTTTAGATACTAGTTATACACCTGAAGCCTATTTGGCATGTCCTGCATTATTTAGAAAAATTCGCAAATAGTTGATAAAAGAGATGGTATTATAGTTCTCAAGAATTACGTAAGTTGAAGTCATTTAGTATGAAAGTTATAATAATTATGACAAATTATTTTATTTTAAGTCTTACAGTAAAGCCAGTAAGGTCGTATACATGTATTAGTTCATAACAAGTACATATCCCAAACTTTTTTGTTAGTTTTTGAGACCGTCTTTCACTGTCACCCAGATTGGAGTGCAGTGGTGCAGTCTCAGCTTACTGCAACCTCCACCTCCCGGGTTCAAGCAGTTCTCTGCCTCAGCCTCCCTGGTAGCTGGGATTACAGACACCCGCCATCATGCTTGACTAATTTTTGTATTTTTAGTAGAGACAGGATTTCACCATCTTAGACAGGCTGATCTTGAACTCCTGACCTCATGATCCACCCACCTCAGCCTCTCAAAGTGCTGGGATTACAGATGTGAACCACTGCTCCTGGCCGTTTCCCAACCTTTTTATCACAAAAAGGATTCAGTGGTAATGTGTGTGTTTAGTTTATATGTTATATAAATGAATATTAATAGTTATTATATCCTAGGTATTTTAAATGCTAGGATACTGTTTTCTTTAACCCAATATAGTGCCATAGTTAATCACAGGGCAGGTAGTACGAATTATCTATTAGATTTCATGACCTTCTTTACAATCAGTATCATGATGTCTCTTTTGTTCCCAGTAAAGGCATTTTGGGTTAGGAGTCTGACGTTTCAAAGCTTAGGTCTACCCACTTACTTGTCCCACCTTCCTCTTAGCTTTTAGAGAATTTCTTATCAGAAGGGGCGTCCATGGAAATTCCTGCCATAAATCTAACCTTCAATAGTCCCCTGTTCCCTTATGAAGCCATTTCCTTCCCCAGGTACCCAAGTCCCATTAGTTTTGGGGATTTTGTTTTGTTTTGTTGATAAACATCCCTTTCCCACGTGAGACTCTGTTGGAAATTTTAGGATTTCCAATTCAGACAGTCCTGGTTGTTTTATTTTACTCTTCCCACAGTTTCTTTTTCTTTTGTCTCATCACCTCTTGCTTCAGAGGTAGGCAAACAGAAATTTTGCCCTGAAACTCCAAGGTTACTTAGGAAAGGAGACTCTTTTAAAACCCAAGTCTAAAACTTTTTCTTTCATGTTGTACCTAATTCATTTCTTGTTTTCCCATCTATCAAGCAGTATACTCCATGTGATTGATGGTCTTATTTTCTAGGGATCTATAATCAATCATACACCTTGAATTATTAGCCCTGAGAATAAGACGGTATCTAGAAGCAGAATTTATTAATTTTGAATTGTCTTCCCCTCTGTAAAAAATCATTGTAAATCATTCTATAGTCACAACATACAAGGCGTTAATTGCCACATTGTGATTGGGAATTCCAAGTTTTCACCATTGATAAAATGTAAAAAGCAATTTGGTAATATCTTTCCAAATAAGAAGTGTATACTTATTGACCCAGAAATTCTGTTTTAGGTATTTAAACTCCTACATCTATAAAATAATGTTTAAAGATATTTCAGGTTATGTGCTATTTGTATGTCCCATGTACATGTTAAAACTTAAAAGTTCTATATATGGAAAGTTAAAAAGTAAAATGTGAAAACAGCATGTATGCTATGCTCTTATTAAAAGGGAAATAAATTGTTTAAATACATACATGTATATCACACACACACACACACACACACACACGGAATATGTTTGTAAATTCACCAGTTACCTCTGGAAGGTCATTTAAGAAATTTCTTTAGCCAGGCGCAGTGGCTGACGCATGTAATCTCAACTCCTCGGGAGGCTGAGGCAGGAGAATTGCTTGAACCCGGGTGGCAGAGGTTGCAGTGAGCCAAGATCGCACCACTGCACTCCAGCCTGGGCAACAGAGTGAGACTCTGGCTCAAAAAAAAGAGAAATTTCTATTGGGGTAGTCTCTAGGGAAAGAAACTGAGCTTCTAGGAATAGAAGAGGGAGAGAGGTAGACTTCATTTTCACTCTCTTAATTGTTGTAGCATTTATATGTAATGCCTATTTGAATAAAAAATTAAATATCTAATATTAAAATTAATTTTAAAAAGCTAAAATTAAAAAGAAGTGGTCTAGATGAGAACCTCTGCTGGAAGGAAGCTGCAGAAAGGCTGTCTTGTTTAGCCTAGGAACTGTGAGATAAAATCACCAAGCCCTTTAGTTCTCACTCTGCCCATCAGGCAAATTCTGTACTGTAAATTTCTGAGTGAGTGAAAATAACTACTCTGACAAGACTAGCAATTCAACTTGCATTACAATAATGTCTCATTCTAAAATAATAAAGTCACATTATAAAGGAGTTTAGTTTTTATGAGTTTGTCCCAGAGAGGCTTTTCAGTTTCTCCGTATCAGCAAAATCATTTCTGGAGTGCAGAAATAAGACTAGATCCTGACTGTAGTGACCTGGATAAAGTGCTGCCCTTGAGAGACCCTGCCAGGCAGCTGGCTGGTACCCTCCATTGGCACCTCCATCCATGCCTGTAGCAGGTCTGAATGTACATGTCCACCACTCATCCATGGCCTCCCCTACCTTAGATTTTAGTTTCTTTTCTTCAGTTTGTATTTCACAGACTGAAATGAGCTCAAATCCCAAGAGAAGTGGGAAAATGACTGCTCATTATGTACATTACAAGTTGTGAAATTATTTCTCAGAAAGTGAAACTTGATGGACTCATAAAAGAAAATTATCTTTATGCAGAATAAGTCAGAATAGAATACAAAGCTCAGTAAGCTATTGACTGACATAAATATAGGTGTGCCTGCAATATATATTAATAAACAGGGCTATAATGTTAAGGGGCCAGAGCTATTTCATTTTAAAAATATCAAGTGAACATTATCTCCATAATTATGAATATTTAAACAGCATTATTGCTTCTCAATATATAACATATGCAAACATACCACATCATTTTTATTACCAAAAAGGAAAAAATAATTAAAACTATAAAAAGCTGTTCTTAGTGTCTTGTTAATGTGTCTTTGTTATTGCCATTTATCTCCAAGATAATATGAAAAAGAAATTGAGAAATAATATCAGTAGATGATAAATTTTATTCAAAGCAAATGGTTTTGAAAAAATCATTGTTGTTTTTCATCCAAGAAAACAACAGAGAAAACAAGAAAGGCATATCTATTATAAATATCTGTTTTATATTTATATCATTAAAAAAATAAAAGCTTGCATTTCACCACCCCCAATTTTTAATTTAGCTTGCCTTTTTATATGATTTCTGTCTTACCTAAGTTTTTAAACATAAGGAAGATTTTTACTCATTTTAATGAATGTATATATGAAGGACTTTCTTGCTTTCCACTATACACTTATGTGTTACTTCCCTTGTGAGTCTGAAAAATTCAGAATAGTAGTTCATAGATTGGGTTTCTTGTTTCCTTACATGTTAAAGGTATTAACAGCAGGCTGAGAGTGTGAGAGCTGCAACAGAGAGAGATTGACAGTTCTGGTTTTTGAAAGCCACGTTAGGGTAAGTTTACTGGATAGTTATGATCTTTTACCTAAGACTTTCCTGTAACTGAAATGAGATTACATTCTTGGATAGGTGACAAGGTTAGTTACTGGCTTCTCTCCAAGTTTAGATACCAAGGCACTACGGTGTTTCCTTTTCTTGGAGTGCTCCACATAAGACTGCCACTATCATTTCCCACTGTTGGGAACAGTCTGTAGGACAAATGCTGAAGCTCTGCGCTCAACAGTGCCTCCTCTTTGTACATTTAGGAATGTCGGCTTTCCGTGGTGAGAGGTTAAAGCAGTTTCTAGAAGAGGAAAAAAATGAACTTAAAAAAGAAAAACAAATGCTTGGGTATAAAATACTCCTTGACATAAGTGAAAAGAGTGGGATATAACATTGTATCTCTAGTATGATAGTGTATGAGGGAAAAGCGAGAAAAAAAAAACACAAAAAGAAAACAGAAAAGGTAAAGGAAGTGATCAGTGACTGTACTAATAATCATGGTATTATTTGTTCTCTCTTGTCACTTTGCCAAACTTCAAATTTTCTTTTATGAGCCCATATTGTTTACATAATAATGAGGTGAAAGGTAAGCTCTCTACTTTGGAAATCTGATAATTTTATCTTGTTTATGTTTTTGCAGTAACTTCTTTGTGTGTTCTTTTGATATGCTGTACAATTATAGATTATATGTTGAAAAGACAGAAAAATAAGCCATAGAAATGAATACATATAATAAAAATATTTAATGAATAGTTTATGCTCCAAAAAAAGGCATGAAAATTGCTTTAGCATTTAAATTCCTAGGTTTAAAAAATGTTAAGTTTCGTTAGAGTAGGAAGTTTATCTATTTAATATGTTTTCTATAATGTAGAATTCAGCTCATTCCCAGCTACAGTTGTTGGTGATTATTATTTATGGCTCCCTTCAGAGAGTCTCTCCTCATTGCTTTCTTTTCTGTACTTAATAGAATAGCCAACCATAATGTTAGTTGGAAAAGTTTTGTGTTCTTTTTAATTGCTATCTATACTATTAAAAATATGAATTTTATATAGATGGATTTCTAGCTTCATGTTAGATAGTCCTCATATCCATGACCACAGAAGCATGATATCTGTATGCTAATATGCTTACTTAATCTTTAACACATTATATTTTAATAATATAGGAATGCCAAGCTACGGAAGAGCAAATGAAAAGGTCATTTTTTATTCATGTACTACTGAATGTACCTTCTGCTTGTAGCTCATTATACATGCAGTTGAGCCCAATTTTTTAAAAGTTGAAAGCATACAAAATTAAACCACAAGTTTCACAACTAATGTTCCTTTTGTAAAAGGAGTCCTCTCCATCTTTTCAATTTTATTTATTCTGACTGCTTGTTACTCATTTGTGCTTCTCTCTTCTCTGTTATAGTCAGAATTTCTAATCCCATTTCAAGCAGAAGGCTGCCACTTTTCATCAGAGGAGAGACAATAAATACGCATCACACTTACATATGCGGGCTTTCATCTGGGGAGCTCAAAGTGTTTTATGCATAAGTAGCATTTCTCCTGGCTTTTTTTTTAAGTAGAAAAAATGAATCCTAGAGAGCTTAAATGACTAAAAGAATCCCACACCTGCAACAACAAAAGTCATGATTTTAATTAAATATATATATTTGTGAAAATACTCAGGATTCTTGGACCTGGATATCAGTTTATATACTCTGCTTGAAGAGTAACAAAATTGTGGAAAGTACAAATAGGTACTGGTGCATTCTTGTCATAATCCAGTTAGGGGTAATGGTGGCATAACAAAAATGAGCTCTAACAGAGTAATTTTACAGACTTGACTTTTCATTTAATGCTTTTAAATATCAAAATTATAAAAATAACAAGTGGGAAAAAGTGTTGTCAGGATCAACTTTTGAATGATTTGTGACTGTGGTTGAGAGGGCCAGAGAAAGGGCAGCCTGTGGAAGCAATCTAGCCAGGGCAGCAGGAAGGGCTGGTTCTGGAAATGAGCCTTGTGCTCATTTTCTGTCTTCTCTTCCTCCTCTTTTTTGCCAAAGGCATAAATCATCTCATTGATATTAAGGGAAATGTGGATAATTAGTTGTAAAAGCTTGAGTAAGAGATTAATAGTAAATAAGGACATTTTTTTTTTTTTTTTTTTTCGAGATACAGTTTCACTCTTGTTGCCCAGGCTGGAGTGCAGTCCTGAGATCTCGGGATCATGGCAACCTCTGTCTCCCAGGCTTAAGCAGTTCTCCTGACTCAGCCTCCTGAGTAGCAGGGATTACAAGTGCGAGCCACCATGCCCAGCTGATTTTTGTTTTTTTTTTTTTAGTAGAGATGTGGTTTCTCCATGTTGGTCAGGCTGGTCTCGAACTCCTGATTTCAGGTGATCTGCCCATCTTGGCCTCCCAAAGGGCTGGGATTACAGGCATGAGCGACTGCACCCAGTCAGGAAAAAGTTTTTTTAATTAAAAAACCCAGGCTGGGCTCAGTGGCTCACACCTATAATCCCAGCACGTTGGTAGGCCAAGGTGGGTGGATCACGAGGTCAGGAGTTCAAGACCAGCCTGGCCAATAGAGTGAAACCCAGTCTCTACCAAAAATACAAAAAAATTAGCCCGGCATGGTGGCATGTGCCTGTAGTCCCAGCTACTCGGGAGGCTGAGGCAGAAGAATTGCTTGACCCCAGAAGGCAGAGGTTGCAATGAGCCGAGATCGTGGCACTGCACTCCATCCTGGGCAACAGAGTGAGACACCATCTTGAAAAAACAAAACAAAAATGAAAAAGCCCAGACCATCTTGTTGGAAAGATGTCTGGTTTGTTATAGGCCTGTGGTTCTCCCCCTGCATTGCACTACATCTGTGAGGAAGGGCCCCAGGAATATAGAAAATCAAAGGAATGAGGACTAAGGACATCCTTCCCCCTCCCCCGCTTTTACTGGTGGTGTGTGGATTGATTTAATGCATGCATGTAGAAGTGGCGTGAAAGGACTCTGGGAAGATTGGTTTACATTAAGAAGGGACGCCTAGGATTCTGTGTGGGTCAGGGGATGAAATGAGAAAAGTTGTAACCAGGGAAAGCAGTGTCTGAGAGACAGTTATATGGGAACTGAGAGAGTTAAATGTACTGGTTAGAAATTGTTAATTGTCTGTGATGAGTAGAACTTTAGGAAGATCACTTTCTGAAAAAGGTTTCTTCAGAAGTGTAACTAGACAGTAAGACTAGTGGCTACATAAATTACTACATAATAAGAGATTATTGAACTCACTGGCATGTGACACTTTTTGCCTGGTGAAAAAAATATATAAAAAAGTGCTATATGTCCCATATAATCATTAGAGATGGCTGGCTGAGAGGAAATGTTATAAAATAATAAACAGATTGGCCGAACAGCAGAGGGATGCCCACACAATCTCACTCTACCGCTTTACCATGTGTAATCCAACCAGAGTAATTTCTTAATAATATAATTACTGAATCAACTGTAAGAAAACCTTTCTTTTTTATTTAGCTGAAAAATTGTGTGAAGCAGAATCACTAATACCAATCAATATATTTTTAGCTGTGATATAGCTATTATATATGCATATGTGGGATAGAGATATTTAGATAACATGTAGATTTGTACTTAGTATAATACTACTACATATATAGGAACTTCAAATGTCCTGCTGAATATATATATTCATATATTTTGATATATATTCAGTATATATGTGTTTTATATATATTCAGAATTTATGTCAAATATATATTCAGTATATAAAAATATATTTAGTGTATATGCATATATATTCAAATAGTGAATATATATATATATACATTCATACATATTTCTGCTAGAAAACCATTATAAAATCACTCTCTATGTAGGTATGATGTAAAACACTTTATTTTTTTCTCCAAATTATCCTTATAAAATTTACAAATACTCCTGAGTGTTGTAAATGCCATGCAATACAGGGGAAATTGTAGGTATATTAACATGGAAACATAAACCTGCCTGAAATAAACCATAAACCATGGAATTTCAGACACCTGCTTGATATTCTCACTACAAACGTTTCATACTCAAAATTACCATCTGACCATGATGTTTTCAGTGGTTGCCTTTGGAGAACAAAAAACAGTGAAGCAAGAGGGCAGAACAAGAGTATTCTGAGGCCATATCCTTCAGTGCCTATAGCTGTTCTTTCTTAGCCTTCCACCTGGTGGCCCTGGACTAGACCTCTGGAGAATTCCAGGTTGTGCAAGATGGGGTGCCTCTGACATGCCATCCTGCTGAGGCACCATTGCCAAGTCTGGTAATCAGATGGTAGCAGGACAGCCACTTTCAGAAGTCATATGATCTTGGAGCCAGTTATCTTTCTTTTTTTTTTTTTTTTTTGAGACAGAGTCTCACACTGTTGGCCAGGCTAGAGTGCTGTGGTGCCTTCTTGGCTCACTGCAAGCCCCGCCTCCCTGATTCAAGCAATTCTCTTGCCTCAGCCTCCCAAGTAGGTGGGATTACAGGCTCCTGCCACGACACCCAGCTAATTTTTTGTATTATTAGTAGAGATGGGGTTTCACCATGTTGGTCAGACTGGTCTCAAACTTCTGATCCACCTGCCTTGGCCTCCCAAAGTGCTGGGATTATAGGTGTGAGCCACCACACCCGGCTTACTTACTTTTTATAGGGAGAGTGGGGGAGCCAATTCTCAATCCCTGTAGACTCTAGCTTTTTCATATGTTATTGGAAAGAGATGATAACCCATAAGGCCCTCTGCCAGCTCTAATATTCAGATTTAGTCTCATCTGCCTTGGAACTGTTTCTTGTCTCTACCTTTAGAATAACGCACCACAGGTCTGAACCTTGAGAAAAAGCACTAAAAGTTTCATTCTGTGGTAATTGTACAGGAATAGCACAGTGCAGTCCATACTCAGATTATTTTCAGAGTCAAGTCTGAAACATCACAAGTTGTTCCTTGCAATATTAATAGGTCTTACACTTGGGAAACACACTCAGTCAAACCAAGTGAAACGAGCCTTTGTTCTGCAATAGTGCTCAGAGCTTTTTCTATGCTCATATATGCATTGTGACCCTAGGATCTGACGGTTCCAGAATGATTTGAGTGAAGTCTCCCTTTTTTGTTCAGAAAGTCTCTACATTCTGGGAAATGATGACTGTGGCTCTTCTCAACCCACAGACATATTCAGCTAAACAATCATCAAATATACTGAGCATTCCTCTTGCTAAAATCTGCCCTTCTACTAACTTGCTGTAGCTTTGAGGGGTAACTTCTATAGAAGTGCTTCAAGACATTGGGCTATGAATTCAGTGTTAGGAAGAAGTGTAGGAGTATCAGAATAAAGAATTACGGTACAGACCTTGCCCAAATTCACCTACATTTCAGTTCCATTCTCCCTTTCTTTCCGAAACTTCATCTCTGCTAAAATACAAAAAAATTAGCCGGGTGTGGGGGTGTGTTTCCGTAATTCCAGCTACACGGGAGGCTGAGACAGGAGTATTGCTTGAACCCAGGAGGTGGAGGTTTCAGTGAACTGAGGTCGGCCACTGCACTTCAGCCTGAGTGACAGTCTAAATAATAATAACAATAATAATAATCCATGTAGACAATAGTAGGAGTGCATATCTTGGCTTTGAAATTCTTTCTAAATGTAAGGTGTTCCTCTTAGAGAAAGAGGAACTTTGTAATCATGCTTACCTCAGTTTAAATCTGCCACTTAGGCCGGGCGCGGTGGCTCAAGCCTGTAATCCCAGCACTTTGGGAGGCCGAGGTGGGTGGATCATGAGGTCAAGAGATCGAGACCATCCTGGTCAACATGGTGAAACCCTGTCTCTACTAAAAATACAAAAAATTAGCTGGGCATGGTGGCGCCTGCCTGTAATCCCAGCTACTCAGGAGGCTGAGGCAGGAGAATTGTCTGAGCCCAGGAGGCAGAGGTTGCAGTGAGCCGAGATCGCACCATTGCACTCCAGCCTGGGTAACAAGAGCGAAACTCCGTCTCAAAAAAAAAAAAAAAAAGAAAAAGAAAAAAAATCTGCCACTTAGATATAATAAATGAGACTGCTATAAAACTGAAATTCTGCTTGTGCTACTGTAAAACAGAAATGGTCAAATGGTAAAACAGACTAATATTTTGCAGAATTAACTAAGCAATTACTTAGCAGATTACCATTACTACTGAGTGTTCACTAATGTTAGGTAACTTTATTCTTTCATTGTCTAGCAGGTGGTCCTAGAATTCAGAATCTAATTACCTGGTCTCATTCCTTCACTAATTCATTGACAATTTGCACAACATAGAATATTGTTGGCCTAGACTTAAGTTCTCTCTATTTAAATTCCTTCATTTGTTAAATGAAGATAAAACTACCTCACATGGTGTTTTTTATGGATAAAATGAAATAACAGATGTGTAATTAACTTTGAAGGATTCAAAAATGTGCCAGTTATTAGCACATATTCTTAGTAGTGGTAAAATTATTATTGACTATTAGTCTGACAGAGGGACTTTTTGTTTCTTGTAAAATATCTATTGTAATGGGATTGCTGAAAGAGCACACTATTTTAACAAAATCCCTTAGGACGGATTTAAGAAAAAGTACTGAGGTTCTTGTTTTCCATCTTACATGGGAAGATTTATATACTTTTAAACATTTGTATACAAGTTCTTTCATCTTCAGCTGTACAACTGTAAAAGATTTAGAGTTTTTGAAGATCGTGCATTTAATTTTTAGCTGAATTGTGTATAGATCAAATCCATGCATCAGAAAGGCTCCAAAAAGAGAATTTATAGAGCCTGGGGAGATGGAGTTAACAATTTATAAGTCTTTGGGACCCTTAAATGGGAAAGATGTGAAAAATGTATTTTTTGAGAGGCTTAAAAACTACATTTTAAAACTCTGGGAAACTATCTTTAAATTCTTACATGAAAAATCATACTGTTTATTTCTTCTGTTATGTTTAAGATATGTCATTAAATTTATTAATTTTACTATACAAATATGTTATTGGTATTAAAATTTTGCTCTAGCTGTTTTAATGTGTTTTCAAATTAATTTCTGATGTGAACTTTTAGTAGTTTGGTCCAGACATTTAAAACATTTTTTGTAAACTAGATTATTTATTCTAAATCATGTATTATATTTATATTATATCAAATACTTTTTACTTAAATTTTTCATTTGAATATTTAACCTCTTTGAATAGACTAAAGTTTTTGACAGCATTTTCAAAATGCTTTTGGATGGCGGACAGCTTGCCTGTCTTTTTGTTAAGTCTCTGTTCTCTTGAACATTAGGAGAAAGATCCAGATTACTGAGCTGTGTCTCTAATGACCTGTATGCTTATTGTGTCTATTGCAACTATCTATTCATACTTCACTTTCCAAGTGAGAATAGTTAGGTAGGCATGTTATAATGTCTGTAGGAGTTAAGTGTGTATGCAGAAAAAGTCTTAACATTGTATTTTTGAGAAAAGATGTCCAAACATGTAAATTATTGTTCCATCTAAGATGTGCTTAAATTGGTAACACCTCAAAAGTTCGTAGACTAGGTGTCTATTTTTATTCCATGAACGATGGCAGAGAGTGCTCCTTAACTAGTTTTCCAGGAGGTCATCAAAGAGTATATGAACTTCTCTATTAAGTTTCATTTGTAGTCACAGCACTGTCTCAACACTGTGGCTGCCTACATCTCATGAGGAGGTTATCATTTCTTATCTTCATCAATATATTAGAGTTGGACTACTTTGTGTATTTGTAAAACTCATCACCAATTGGCTGGGGTGTTAGACCCAGCATGTGCACTAACCATGTCTCAGATCATTTAGAGTTTTCTATTTTGTGCATAACCAATCACAGAAAGGGAGTGAACGAAACTAGAAAACTAATTACAGACAAATTATTCCCCACTACCTCATGTAAGAAACACAGGCTTTCGTAGTTCAATAGACTTGCTTTCACTGCAGATGTGTGCCGTTCTGCAACTCTTTGTAACACTTGAGAGACAAGTCTCTGACTAAAGGCTCTGACTTCTCTCTGATGGGCAGTTGCCAAGGAAGTTATTAGTATTTACATCCACAAGGCAACTAAAGACCATCATAGACACCCACCTACGAGTTAAGATACCCCAAAGGTCTTAACTTAGTCTTAACAAAGTCTACCTCAAATGAATGTGTGTTGGGTATAAAAGAATTAATAGGAATATTTTGACTAGATAGATAACTTTATGTTGGATAATCAGTCATGTTGAGAAATGCTATGATATATATATAAATAGTTTTAGAAAGCAACCCCTGATTATTTTCTATGTCTTAGTCAAAGCCAATGGAGGGGAAGGTATGTGATTCCATGTAGATCTTAGTCTCTCTATAACCTTGATCATCATGAACTTTAATTTATATTATTTTATAAGTCTTCACTTTCAAAGTAAGCTAAAAATGACATGAGAACTAGATATATTTTTTTTCTTTTTCTTTTACAGAGAGATTAGAAAGTGCATTTGAAATTCTTGTAACAAGGGAGGAAACCTTAAAAAGATTTATTTCTCCAGGTGCAGAATAACAGAAGATAATTTTTAAGGCTGAATATCTAGTTCTAAATTTTCAAAATTCATTTTTTCATTATAGTTCATGTAATTTTTACTTTACATACGTGAGGCACCACATTGATTTTGAATGTTTTTTTTTTCCTAAAAATTCTATGTCATTTAAAACTCTGTCACCAGCAGTCTAAATTTTAAAAATCATCTTAAAGAATACTTGTCTGGTAATAATACTGTAGTATATTGATTATCAATAATAATATTTTATTATTAAAAAACAAGAGGAACAGTATTGAATTAAAGAATCCATATCATTCTGTTATTTTATGGAAGATGAAAAATCTTAAAAAAAAACCTTGGAATTCAAATGACATTATTACATGATTGGCATTTGAGAGTTTTTAGTGTCTTTGAAACTATATGACAGACTTCCACTTTGAGGAAGCTAGAGTAAGCATACTTTTCCCTATTTCCTCCACAAAGTACAACTAAAAACTCAGATATTACATATCAAACAAGCGTAAGAAGACTCTAAATAGTGAAGAGAAAAGGCAGACTGACGAGGGAACTTGAGACCTAACTTACAACGTGGTGGGGAGTTCCCTGGATTTTCTTTTTGTTTCATATATCCCAGATTTGGAGGTGAAGAAGCTGGCAATCTAGAGACAGCGATGGGCACAGACAGAAATGTTCCAACAAAAGCCTGCTTTCTGTAGCCAAAGGACCAGGAAAGGGACAGCCTTACAAGAGAAAAATCTTTCAGATAATAACTACTCTATTCCAGGCAAGCACCACAGAAAAAAACTGTTGCCCTACTCTCACCATTCAGCAAAGACTGAATAGGAAGCCTAGACTTTTACCCTTGCAAAGCTGCAATGGGACACCTCAATTAACCCCACTGTGGTTTTAGCAGAGAATGATAAGCAGGAACCTAGAGCTTCTATTTCTGCCAGCTAGTAATATCTGCCATACATACTCCACATGCAGAGGTGTAAGTAGAAACTATAGAGGAGTTTCCACCACTGCCCAGTAGTAATGAAGTGACTCTCCTTTTCTTCCTGGAGTCTTATCAGAGGAGGCCTAATGCTGAAAGAAAACAACTGTCAACCCAGAATTTTATACCCAATGAAAATACCCTTCAGGGATACAAAAGAGATAAAGACACTTTTCTTATTTATTTATTTATTTTTTAATTTTTATTTTACTTTAAGTTCCGGAATACATGTGCAGAATGTGCAGGTTTGTTACACAGGGACATGTGTGCCATGATGGTTTGCTGCACCTATTGACCCATCCTCTAAGTTCCTTCCCCTCTCCCCCTACTCCACAACAGACTCTGGTGTGTGGTGTTCTTCTCCCTGTGTCCATGTGTTCTCATTGTTGAACTCCCACTTATGAGTGAGAACATGTGGTATTTGGTTTTCTGTTCCTGTGTTAGTTTGCTGAGGATGATGGCTTCCAGCTTCATCCATGTCCCTCCAAAGGACATGATCTCATTCATTTTTATGGCTGCATAGTATTCCATGGTGTATATTTACCACATTTTCTTTGTCCAATCCATCATTGATGGGCATTTGGGTTGGTTCCAGGACTTTGCTACTGTAAACAGTGCTGCAGTAAACATACATGTGCATGTGTCTTTATAGCAGAATTATGTATATTCCTTTGGGTATATACCCCAGTAATGGGATTGCTGGGTCCAGTGGTATTTCTGGTTCTAGATCCTTGAGGTATTGCCATACTGTCTTCCACAATGGTTCAACTAATTTATATTCCCACCAACAGTGTAAAAGTGTTTGTATTTCTCCACAGCTTCACCAGCATCTATTGTTTCTTGACTTTAATAATTGCCATTCTGATTGATTTGAGATGGTATCTCATTGTGGTTTTGATTTGCATGTCTGTAATGATCAGTGATGTTGAGCTTTTTTTTCATATGTTTCTTGGTTGTATAAATGTCTTCATTTGGGAAGTGTCTGTTCATATCCTTTGCCCACTTTTTGTTGGGGTTGTTTGGATTTTTTTCTTGTAAATTAAGTTTCTTCTAGATTCTGGATAGTAGACCTTTGTCAGATGGGTGGATCGCAAAAATATTTTCCCATTCTTTAGGTTACCTATTCACTCTGATGATAGTTTCTATGCTGTGCAGAAGCTCTTTAGTTTAATTAGATACCATTTGTCAATGTTGGCTTTTGTTGCAATTGCTTTTGGTGTTTTTGTCATGAAGTCTTTGCCCCTGCCTATGTTGTGAGTGGTATTGCCTAGGTTTTCTTCTAGGGTTTTTATAGTTTTGGGTTTTACATTTAAGTCTTTAATCCTTTTGAGTTAATTTTTGTATAAAGTGTAAGGAAGTGGTCCAGTTTCAGTTTTCTGCATATGGCTAGCCAGTTTTCCCAGAACCATTTATTGAATAGGAGATTATTTCCCAATTCTTTGTTTTTATCAGGTCTTTTGAAGATCAGATGGTTGTAGATGTCTGGTGTTACTGCTGAGATCTCTGTTCTGTTCCATTGGTCTATATATCAGTACCTTGCCGTTTTGGTTACTGTGTCCTGGTAGTATAGTTTGAACTCTGTTAGTATGGTGTCTCCAGCTTTGTTCATTTTGCTTAGGTTGTCTTGGCTATACAGTATCTGCTTTAATTCTATATGTAATTTAATTTTTCTAATTCTGTGAAGAATGTCAATGGTAGTTTGATGGGAATAGCATTGAATCTATAAATTACTTTGAGCAGTGTGGCCATTTCATGATATTGATTATTCCTATCCATGATAATAGAATGTTTTTCCATTTGTTTGTGTCCTCTCTTATTTCCTTGAGCAGCGGTTTGTAGTTCTCCTTGAAGAGGTCCTTAATGTCCCTTGTTCTCTCTTTGTAGCAGTTGTGAATGGGAGTTCATTCATGATTTGGCTCTGTCTATTGTTGGTGTGAAGGAATACTTGTGATTTTTACACATTGATTTTGTATCCTGAGACTTTGCTGAAGTTGCTTACGCTTAAGGAGTTTTGGGGCTGAAATGATGGAGTTTTCTAAGTATAGAATCATGTAATCTGCAAACAGACAATTGTCTTCCTCTCTTCCTATTTGAATACCCTTTATTTCTTTTTCTTGCCTGATTCCCCTGACCAGAACTTCCAATACTATGTTGAATAGGAGTGGTGGGAGAGGGCATCCTTGTTTTTTGTTTTGTTTTGTTTTGTTTTGTTTTTTAAGATGGAGTCTAACTCTGTCACCCAGGCTGGAGTTCAGTGGTGTGATCTTGGCTCACTGCAACTTCCACCTCCTGGGTTCAAGTGATTCTCCTGCCTCAACCTCCTGAGTTGCTGGGACCACAGGCATGTGCCTCCACACCCCACTAATTTTTTGTATTTTTAGTAGAGGTGGGGTTTTACCATGTTAGCCAGGAGGTTCTTGATCTCCTGACCTTGTGATCTGCCCACCTCAGCTTCCCACAATGCTGGGATTACAGGTGTGAGCCACTGTGCCTGGTCTCATCCTTGCCTTATAGTGGTTTTCAAAGGGAATGCTTCCAGCGTTTGCCCATTCAATATGATATTGCCCATGTGTTTGTCATAAGTAGCTCTTATTATTTTGAGATATGTTCCATAAATACCTAGTTTATTGAGAGTTTTTAACGTGAGGGAGTGTTGAATTTTATCAAAGGCCTTTTCTGAGTGTATTGAGGTAATCATGTGGTATTTGTCTTTGGTTCTGTTTATGTGTTGGATTACATTTATTGATTTGCATATGTTAAACCAGCCTTGCATCCCAGGGATGAAGCCAACCTGATTGTGTTAGATAAGATTTGTGACGTGCAGATGGATTCACTTTGCCAGTATTTTCTTAAGGATTTTTGTATCGATGTTCATCAGGGATATTGGTCTGAAATTTTCTTTTTTTATTGTGTCTCTTCCTGGTTTTGGTACCAGGATGATGCTAGCTTCATAAAATGAGTTAGGGAGGAGTCCCTCTTTTTCAATTGTTTGGAATAGTTTCAGATTTGTACCTCTAGAAGTATTGGGCTGTGCATCCATCTGGTCCTGGGCTTTCTTTGGTTGGTAGGCTATTAAGTACTGCCTCAATTTCAGAACTTGTTATTGGTCTATTCAGGGATTCAGCTTCTTCCTGATTTAGTCTTGGGAAGGTGTATGTGTCCAGGAATTAATGCATTTCTCCTAGATTTTCTAGTTTATTTGCATAGAGGTACTTACAGTATTCTCTGATAATAGTTTGAATTCTGTGGGATCAGTGGTGATATCCCCTGTATCATTTTTTATTGTGTCTATTTGATTTTTCTCTCTTTTCTTCTTTATTACTAGCTAGTGGTCTATCTGTTTTGTTAATTTTTTTTCAAAAAACCAGCCCCTGGATTCATTCATTTTTTTTGGAGGATTTTTTGTGTCTCTTATCTTCTTCAATTCCGCTCTGATGTTAGTTATTTCTTGTCTTCTGCTAGGTTTTGGATTGGTTTGCTCTTGACTCTCTAGCCCTTTTAATTGTGATGTTAGGGTGCCAATTTGAGATCTTTTTGCTTTCTGATGTGGGCAGTTAGTGATACATACTTCCTTCTTAACATTGCTTTAGCTGTGGCCCAAACATTCTGGTATGTTGTTTCTTTGCTCTCACTGGTTTCAAAGAACTTCTTGATTTCTGCCTTAATTTCATTATCTATTCAGGAGTCATGCAGGAGCAGGTTGTTCAATTTCCATGTGATTGTGTGGTTTTGAGTGAGTTTCTTAATCCTGAGTTCTAATTTGATTGCACTGTGGTCTGAGAGACTGTTACGATTTCTCTTATTTTGCATTTGCTGAGGAGTGCTTTACTTCCTATTTGTGGCTGATTTTAGAATAAGTGCCATGTGGCACTGACAATAATTTATATTCTGTTGATTTGGGGTGAATAGTTCTGTAGATGTCTGTTAGGTCCACTTGATCTAGAGCTGAGTTTAAATCCTGAATATCCTTGTTAATTTTCTGTCTTATTGATCTACCTAATATTGACAGTGGGCTGTTTAAGTCTCCCATTATTATTGTATGGGAGTCTAAGTCTCTTTGTAGGTCTCTAAGAATTTGTTTTATGCATCTGGGTGCTCCTGTATTGGGTACGTATATATTTAGGATAGTTAGCTTTTCTTGTTGAATTGATCCCTTTACCGTTAAGTAATACCCTTCTTTGTCTTATTCGATCTTTGTTGGCTTAGAGTCTGTTTTGTCAGAGACTTGGATTGCAATCCCTGCTTTATATTTTTGCTTTCTATTTGCTTGGTAAATATTCCTCCATCCCTTTATTTTGAACCTGTGTATGTCTTTCCATGTGAGATGGGTCTTGACTTCTTATCCAGTTTGCCAGTCTATGTCTTTTAACTGGAGCATTTAGCCCGTTTACATTTAAGATTAATGTTGTTTTATGTGAATTTGATCTTGTCATCATGATGCTACCTAGTTATTTTACATACTAGTTGATACATTTTATTTATAGTGTCATTGGTCTTTATAGTTTGGAGTGTTTTTGCAGTGGCTTTTACCAGTTTTTCCTTTCCATACTTAGAGCTTCCTTCAGGAGTTCTGGCAAGGCAGGCCTGGTAGTGGCAAAATCCTTCAGCATTTGCTTGTCTGGAAAGGATATTTCTCCTTCACAAATGAAGCTTAGTTTGGCTTGATATGAAATTCTGAGTTGAAAATTATTTTCTTTAAGAATGTTGAATATTGGCCCCTAGTCTCTTCTGGCTTGTAGGGTTTCTGCTGAGAGGTCCACTGTTAGTCTCATGGGCTTCCCTTTGTAGGTGACCTGGGCTTTCTCACTGGCTGCCTTTAACATTTTTTTCCTTCATTTTGACCTTGGAGAATTTGATGATTATATGTCATGGGGTTGATCTTCTTGTGTAGTATCATAGTGGTGGTCTCTGTATTTCCTGAATTTGCATGTTGGCCTGTCTTGCTAGGTTGGGGAAGTTCTAGATACTACCCTGAAGTGTGTTTTCCAGCGTGTTTCCATTTTCCTCGTCTTCTTCAGGTACTCCAATCAATCATAGGTTCAGTCTTTTTATGTAGACCTATATTTCTCAGAGGCTTTGTTCATTCCTTTTTATTCTTTTTTCTCTAATCTTGTCTGCATGCCTTATTTCAGCAAGGTGGTCTTCAAACTCTGATACTCTTTTTTCTGCTTGTTTGATTTGGCTATTGATACTTGTATATGCTTCATGAAGTTCTCTTTATGCATCTGAGTGCTCCTGTGTTGGTTACATATATGTTTAGGATAGTTAGCTCTTATTATTGAATTGATCCCTTTACCAAGGGATCAGTTTTCCTGTTGTGTTTTTCAGCTCCATCAGGTCATTTGTTTCTCACTAAACTGGTTATTCTAGTTAGCAGCTCCTCTAGCCTTCTATCAAGGTTCTTAGCTTCTTTGCATTGGGTTAGAACATGCTCCTTTAGCTCAGTGGAGTTTTTCATTACCCATCTTTTGAAGCCTACTTCTGTCAATTTGTCCATCTCATCCTCTTTCCAGTTCTGTGCCTTTGCTGGAGAGGTGCTGAAATCATTTGGAGGAAAAAAGGCACTCTGGCCTCTTGGGTTTTCAGCGTTTTTTTGATGATTCTCATATTCATGAGTTTGTCTAGTTTCAGTCTTTGAGGCTGCTGACCTTGGATGGGGTTTTTGTAGGGACTTTAAAAAATTTATTTTGTTGTGGATACTGTTTTTGTTGCTTTCTGTTTATTTTTCTTTCAATGATCAGGTCTCTCTTCTTAGGGTGCTACAGTTTGTTGGGAGTTCACTTCAAGCCTTCTTTATCTGGTTCACTCCCACACCTGGAGATATAACTCAGAAAGTCTAGAGAACAGCAAAGACGGCTGCCTGCTCCTTCTTCTGGGATCTCTGACCTTGAGGGACACCAACCTCATGCCAGCAGGATTGCTCTTATCTAGGGTGTCTGGGAGGGTCTTACCCAGTTGGGTGGCGCGAGGAACAGGACCTGTTTAACGATGCACTTTGGCTGTTCCTTGGTGGAGGGGGTGTGCTTCGCTGCAGGGAACACCCATTCATCTGGGCTGCTTGGATTCTTCCAAACTACCAGGAGGAAAAGCTAAGTTTGCTGGTCCACAGAGACTGGAGCCACCCCTCCCTCTAGGGGCTCAGGCCCAGGGAGATCCAGGTTCTGTCCCTGAGCCTCTGGCTGGAGTTGTTGGAGTTCCTGAAGAGAGGCCATACCAGTGAAGAAAGATGGGTCAGAATCCGGCCTGAAGCGCCGCCCTGGCTGCAGTCTGCCACATCCAGTGTGTTGGGCTGTTGGGGACACCTCTTGGGACCAAGCTGTCTAGCCTCCCTGACTCTAGCAGGGGAAAAGCATGGCCAGGAGCCATAGAGATGGTTGCCACCTTTCCACTCAGGGAACTTAGTGTGTTAGGCAGTTATAAGTCCTAATGCTGGCTACTGCCCCTCCCCCAAGGAGCTCAAAGGGCTCAGACAGCAGGCAGTGGCAGTTGGGGTGTTCATCACCCTTCCCCCTGAGGACTTGGCAGGCTTAAACAGATTCTAGCTGAGAAGCTGTTGAGAATCTGCGTGGTTCCAGGGTTGGGACTCTAGGCCCCCATGGTGTGGGCTCACAAGTGGGATCTTCCAATCTGTGGGTTGCACAGTTCTGTGGAAAAACATAGTTTCCCCAGCTGGGTAGCACACTCACTTACCACCTCTTTTGGTTGAGGGGTGGGGTCTCCCTGCCCATGGCTCTCAGGTACATCATTGATAAAATGACACCACCAGTAAACTGGTTTAAATTATGTATATATAATGTAATAGCTAGAACAACGATTTAAAAAGTTATATAAAGAGATACTCTTAAAAACAAGATACAATTCTAAAAAAATGTTCATGTAACCCCAGGAAGGCAAGAAGGAGAAAACAGACAAATGCAAAACAGAGAGAACAAACAGAAAAAAAAATAATAAAATAAAATTGCAAACATAAACCTAAGGTATCAATAATTACGTTAAGTATAAAGCTCTGAATATTCCAATTAAAAGACATAGATTTACAGAGTTGATTTTTTTTTTTTTTTTTTTTTTTTTTGAGACGGAGTTTCGCTGTTGTTAGCCAGGCTGGAGTGCAATGGCACGATCTTAGCTCACAGCAACCTCCGCCTCCTGGGTTCAGGTAATTCTCCTGCCTCAGCCTCCTGAGTAGCTGGGATTACAGGCACACGCCACCATGCCCAGCTATTTTTTTTTATTTTTAGTAGAGACGAGGTTTCACCATGTTAACCAGGATGGTCTCGATCTGTTGACCTCGTGATCCACCCACCTTGGCCTCCCAAAGTGCTGGGATTACAGGCGTGAGCCACCGCGCCCAACCACAGAGTTTATTTTAAAATGTGACATAGGTGTATGCTGTGCCTAATGAACTCACTTGAACTATAACAATATAGGCAGGTTGGTAGTTAAAGGACAGGAAAAGCTGTATCATGTAAACATATAAATGTAGAAGTGGCTATATTAATATCAGATAAAGCATATTTTAGAAAATTTCAAGAGACAGATAAAGACATTATGTAATAATAAAAGGATCAATCCCCCGTTAGACATAGCCATCCTAAATGTTTGTGCAGCAAACAACAGAGCAGAAACATATGTGAAAAAAAAAAAAACTGGTGAAATTGAAAGGAGAAAGATAAATCCACAATTGTAGTTGGAGACGTCAACACTCCTCCCTCAGCAATTGGTAGAGCAATTAAAAAAATATCAGCAAGGATACAAATCATCTCAATAACACTATCAACCAAAATGATTTAAATGATTTTTATAGAACACTCCATCTAAGAACAGTATTTCATTCTTTTCAAGTAGCCATGTGGTATATGCCAAAACACACTATATCCCGAGCCATAAAACAAACTTCAAATTTAAAAGAATTAAAATCATATGGATTGTATTGTCTGACCACAATGGAATCAAACTGGAAATCAAAAACAGAAAGATATCAGAAAATTCTCTAAACACTGGGAAACAAAAAAGAGACTTCTAAATAATTTGTAGGCGAAAAAAGTCACAAGAGAAATAATTTGAAAAATGCATTGAACTGAATTGACATGAGAATACAAAGTACAATTTCTAAATTTGGTATTAGAGAACTGCTAAAATAGTGCTATGAGGAAATTTATATTGCTAAATGCAGATATTAGAAACGAGGGAAAATTTTAAATGAACAATCTAAGCTTCTACATCAAGAACCTAGAAAAAAAAGAACAATGGAAAGCCAACACCGGCCGAAGGAAGGAAACTATAAAGATAAGATCAGAAATCAATGAAATTGAAAACAGTAAACAATAAAGTCAATGAAGCAAAGAGCTGCTTCCTCGAAAAGATCAATAAAATTTGCAGACCTCTAGCAAGACTGACAAAGGAAGACATAAGATACAAATTGCCAACATCAGGAATGAAACAAGATATTACTACAGACCTTGCATACATGAAAAGATAATAAAGAAATACAACAAACAATTCTTCACACATAAATTTGACAGTTTACATGAAGGAGAACACTTTCTTGAGAAACACAAGCTACCACAACTTGTCCAATACAAAATAGCTAAGTTGAGCAGTCCTATTCTTAACTAAGGAAATTGCATTGATAATTTTTTAAAGCCCCCAAAATAAATCTCCAGGTCCACATGGTTTCACTGGAGTAATCTACCAAATATTTTAATATGAATTAATGCCAATTCTAGGCAATATTTTCCAGAAATTAAAACAGAAGAAAACATTTCCCAATTCATTTTATAAAGCTAATGTTACCCTGATGAGCAAAAATCAGAAAAATATGCACTTCAAAGACATAAAACCATAGACCAGTATTCCCCATGGATCCTTTACAAGTATGAGCAAATAGAATTCAGGACCATATAAAAAAAATCATGCAGTATGGCCAACTGGAATTTATTTCAGAGATTCAAGGCTGGTTTACTATTCAAGAATCAAAAGATCACATGGTTGAATCAGTTGTCAAAAAAGCATTTGACAAAATTTAACATTTGCTTGCAGAAAGATAGAAATTGACAGGAAACTTTCTCAGCTTGATAAAGAGTGTCTACACAAAAACACTATCACTGACATTATACTTAATGATGAAATATTGAATTTTTTCTTATTAAGACCAGGAACAAGGTAAGGATGTCTGCTCTCACCACTCTTAATATAGTACTGAAGTTCTAGCCAGTGCAGTTGACAAGATAAGGTAATAAAGGCATACAGACTGGAAAGGACTAAATAAAACTGTCCCTATCTGCAGATGACCTGATTGTCTATGTGAAATTTCTTAAGGAATTTATTAAAACATTACTGGAACTAGAAAGCATGCCTTCAGAATAAAAGATAAGCCAACAAAAGTGATTATATTTCTATATACTAGCAATGAACGTGTTGGACACCAAAATTATAAACATAATACCATTTACATTCACTTAAAAAAATAAAGAAATACTTAAGTGTAAACTGATGAAAACATGTATAGGGATTGTATGCCAGAATTTATACAAGCCTTGAAAATCAAAGATTTAAATAAATAGAAAGCTGTACTTTGTTGATGGATTGGAAGCCACATAGGTGATTTCTCCCAAAATTGAAGCATGGGTTTAATGCAATTTCTATCAAAATCTCAGAAAGTTTTTTTGCATATATAGACAAGACTTTTCTAAAATTTACATGGAAAGTCAAAAGAACTAAACAATTTTAAGACATAATAAAGTTGGAGGAATAAGTTTACTCAATTTCAAGAGCATTTATATAGCTACAGCAATGAAGACTGTGGCATTGGTGGAGGATTAGACATATAGAACAGAATAGGAAACCCAGAATGAACTCACATAAATAGGCTTGCATGATTTTTGACAAAGATTCAAAAGCAATTCAATGGAAAAAAAGATGGCCTTTTCAATAAATGGTGCTAGGAAAAATTTGACTTCTTTGGCCAAAAAGTGAATGTCAACCTCTCACATACCTTATATAAAAATGAACTCAAAAAGGATCACAGATTTAAATGTAAAACATAAAACTATAAAACTTGTATAAAGAAACCTGGCGGGGGCGGGGGACTTCAGGATCTAGGGTTAGGCATGTAATTCCTAGACTTGACACCAAAAACATGATCTATAAAAAGAAAATTGATAAACTGGATTTCATAAAAATTTGAAACTTTTGCTATGTGAAAGACCCTTTTAAGAGGTTGGAAAAGACAAGCTACAAAATGGGAGAAAATATTTGCAAACCATGTATCTGACAAAGGCCTAACCTATCACATATATAAAGTACTTTGAAACTTCATGAGAAAAACAATCCAGTTAAAAAATGAATAAAGGACATAAATAGGCACCTCACTGATCATATACGGACGAAAATTAAGTACTTGAAAAGATGTTCACTATCTTTAGCCATTAGGGAAATGTAAATTAAAACCACAATTGAGATTTTAGTACAATCAGAATGGTAAAATAAAAATTGTCACAAAACCAAATGCTGTTGAGGATGTGAAGAAACTGGATCACTTATATATTGCTAAAGTGTTAAATGGTATAGTCACTGGAAAATAGGCAATTTCTTTAAAAACTAAATATGCAACTACTGTATGACCCAACAGTTGTACTCCTGGTCATTTATCTAGGGGAAATGAAGGCAAAAGTCTATACACAAATATTTATAGAAGCTTTATTCAGAATAGCCAAAACCTGGAAATAATTCACATGTCCTTTAATAAGTGAAAGGTTGAACAGAATGTGGTATGTACATATCATGGAATGCTACTCAATAAAAAGGAACACACTATTGATACATGCAGCTACCTTGGTGAATCTCAAGAGAATAACAGAGTAAAAAAATCAGTCTCCCCAAATTATATTCTGTATTATTCTATTTCTGTAGCATTCTTAAAATGACAAAATTGTAGGAATGGAGAACAGGTTAGAGGTTACCAGGAGTTAAAGAAGGTGTAGGAATGGGAGGAAAATGGGTGGGATATAGAAGGACACCATGAAGGATCCTTGTAGTGATGGAAATATCCTGTGTGTAACTGTATCAATGTCAATATCCTACTTGTGATATTCCACTATAATTTTGTGAGATGGTGGAAACTTGGAAAGGGCACACGGGCTGTCTGTGTATTATGTCTTTTGACTGCATATGAATCTGCAGTTCTCACAAAATAAAAAGTTTGATAAAAAATTTGGGTTATAGAATGTATAGATGATATGAGTATGATAGCAAGTATAGTAAAATGTTAGTGGGAGACTTTAGGTGGTAGATATAAATGTATTTACTATAAAATTATTTCAACTTCTCTGTATTTTTCTAAATTTTTACAGTAAAATATTAGTAAGAAAATGGAATTTGAGAATTTGGGATAATATGAAGAAAAGGGGCTGAGTACAGTAACTCACACCTGTAATCCTAGCAGTTTGTGAAGCTGAGGTGAGATCACTTGAGCTCAGGGGCTTGAGATCACCCACATAGTGAGAGTGCATCTCCACTAAAAATCTAAAAAATTAGCCAGATGTGGTGGCATATGTCTGTAGTCTTAGCTGCCCTGGAGGCTAAGGTAGGAGGAACAGTTGAGCCCTGGAGTTTGAGGCTGCAGTGAGCTATGATTGTGCACTCTGACCTGGGTGACAGAGTAAGACCCTGTCTCAAAAAAGAAGCAATTTGCTTAGTGTAAAGGTGAGCAATTCAAGGTTCTTAGCATGATTTTGGCTTGACAAATGCCTTGTGACATGAGAAATCCTTTCTACTTAACACCCAATTGTGAAGGTTGATTAAACATGAGTCTCCTTTGTTGGAAGGGGAACATTCTTATGTTGAGAGTTTTAATATGAAATACTTAAGAAAAAAGCTCTTTATTATTTTACAAATGTATATTTTATGATTTAGAAGTATTTAATAATAATACCTACCAGTTAAAATAATTGAACTCAAACATATGAAGCACTGTACATATATTACATCATTTAATATTCCCAACCACCCCATGAAATCATTATCTCCATTTTATTACTAAGGTGATAGGACCACAGAGCTTATATAACCTGGTCTGTGTTCATACTTTATGAGACAAAAACCAGATTCGAACTAAGGTCTCTGATTCCAAATCCTGTGTCATAATGCCTCCCACTTATGATACATTATTGTGATTTTTTATAGCTATTTCATTGCCTGATATGTCTAAACCAAATCGCTCTAATAATGCTAAGGCTGCACTCCACTTGTATATTCCTACATATTTAATGTCTCTTAGTCAACTTCCATGGTAAAAACCTCACGTTCACAAAGCCTCAGAAATTATATCTTTATTCTTGCATATTATTTGGCAATTAACTTGTTTTGAAAGGGACAACGATATTAAATCCAAGCCAGTTTAAGAATATGTAAGAAATATACAATAATTGTGTGGAAAGGATTATATTATTCATGCTGCTTTTGATTTTCTTTTAAAATCCATCAATATTTCTTGAAATCTTTGCATGTTAAGGAAAATATGTGTCATCTTATTCCATGCCTGCATCTGGATACCATAATTTATTTAATCTATTCTATTTGTATGTGCAGAAATGGAATTTCTGGGTCACAGGAAATAGTTATTAAAAGTTTTCTTAGTTTTTAAAAAATCATATATCACTAGAATCTAGTATATCCTAAGGTCATGTATAGTAGTCTACAAGTATCTACATTAAGGAATAAATAATGCTAGACCGCACTCTAGAATGGTTTTGCTAATTTTTGCTGCCACCGTGTACATGTCTTTTCCCCTAGATCCTTCCCAAAGCAAGGCATGAAAGTTGGCAACTAAGTCCGCAGTCTGTTTTTTCTAAGTAAGCTGTTTGTAGAGTGAAGGTAGAAACTCCAAATGATTAGAGGCTCCTCTTAGTGACTATGTTTAGGCTGGCTCCCAAACAGCAGAAATGCCCACAGCATTTTAGAAAAGGCACCATCTGATTTCTAAATTCTTATTCATAAGCCAAAATCTTATAATTATACCCAAATATTTAGTTTTTATAATTTGGAAAGTTTGGTTTAGAGAAACTATAATATAAACCTTTCTGTTTTGTTTCCCAAGATATAAAGTAATGTACTTCAACGTTTTTACCATTTTTAAATAAACCACCAAACAATATCGTTTTAAAATTTGTGATTATGAGGAATTCTGGCATGAAGCGTTAGGTACTAATTATGTGTTGATTTTATTCTGATTTGCTGCTTTGTTACATTTTCTAACATGTTTGAGGTGGGGCTATATTAAATCTGTAACAAACTATATCTTATTAAGATCATTTTTTTTTCTACGTTAATGGTCAGGATTTATAAAGCCTTTGGTGAATTCATTGTTGTCCCCCAAGTATATGAATAAAACTCAAAATTATGCTACTGTCAATATCCAGTTATACAATATGAAGACTGATAATTTTAACAGGAAGTGGTATTTAAATTCTGGTCCTGTATAATATTGACTATGAATATTTTACATAACTTTGCTTTGGGAAAGAATCTTATTTTAGGCATTTTTTTAAGAGCAAAGTTCAAACGCATCTTACTTTCTTACAACTAGCTAATATAAACACTTTATTTTTAGCTACTGCCGATTCTTTTGTTAAGAAGACAGAATATAAATAAATAACTTGTCACAGTTATAGTACTTACTAAGTCTAGCTGATGTACTTTGTCTTTGATCAAATGCCGAACGTAGCTTTTGGAAAAGCCTCTAGCTTCTAGGTTATATTGATTGAAGCTATAGTTGTATCACATAATCTTTATTATTAAAACTGTAAAACATCATATCATTTCCTCAATTTACACTGCTTTAATTTTATATTATTAATTAAATAATTTACATAGTTGAAACAATATTTTCAGCAATATTTTAAAATGGTTGAATCTTTGGACTCAACAAGGGATCCAAAAACTTTCATTAAAGAACAAAAACTTGTAATACAGTAAAAGGCCCTTTTTTCTGCCCTGGAGGGAATTAGTATTTGTTCATTTAAAGAGTTAAAGCAAGAGGGAGATTGTGAAACAAAATATCTTGAACATTAGTATCTTTAAAAATTATTTAAATGTCCATTTATTCACTAGTCTTCTACTTAAGGCCTGTGATTTTTATCTGCAACTAAGTGTGCTGTTGGGAGATTCATGTTTTCTTTCTAATAGAAACCACACATTAAGTGCATCAAAGAGGATTTCCAGTTTTCAGTACATCATGGTGGGGTGATCACTAAGATACTTGTGAAGCAATTTAAGTGTAGAGACCTTTTAAATTTCACCAACTTTTATTCTCTGATTTTTTACAATTATCTCACAATTAATTCAAAAGCATATTTTTTGTGAATTGCCTTTATCAAATATATACATTCTATGTAGTTTTATAGAAATAATTATCTTTTACTTTCATATTTATTCATTATTATATGACATTTAATTAAATTGCTCAAGTAAAGTAACAAATATGATAGGCATATAAACAAATTTGAGTGCAAACACAAATGTTAAGTCTACAAGATAATGAATTTGTGAAATTTCACATTTATTGTGGAAAGTTTCAAGTCATAAATATAGAATCATATGATGAAACCTTGTGTTTCCATCACCCAGATACAGGTGCCAACATTTTGCCATTCTTATTTCATCTTCGGATCCCCTAAACTTTTGGGGTTTTTGGGGAGTATTTTTACATAAATCTCAAAAAATTTATCATGTATAAATGCTTCAGTTATTGCTAACAGATGGGTTTTTTAAAAAAAGTATACATACAGTACTATCATTACAATTCACAAATGTAACAATAATTTCTTAATATTATGTAATATGGAACCTATGTTAAATTTTTCCTGTCTCAAAAAATGTCCTTTTCAGCTTATTTATTCAAATTAGGATCCAAGTTAGGTCAAGTGTTTTATTTGGTTGATATATCTCTTAGGTCTTTTTAAATGAGTAACATCTCCTTCCCTTCTTTTGCATGTCATTTATTTGTTGAATAACCTGAATCATTTGTCCTGCAAAATTTCTTTCATTCTGTATTTAGCTAATCATCTTCTTATGGTGCCATTTCATATGTTTTGCTGCTAGCCTGCTTCCCTTACATTTATTGTAAATTGATAGGTAAATTAGAGGCTTGTTTAAATTCAGGTTTTTTTTTATTGTGGGGCAAGATACTGGATAGATGGTGTGGGGTAGGTCTTGTTATATGAAATCAGGAGGTACATAATGTCTAGAAATAAAGGAAGGTTTAATTCAAGTAATAATAACTAAGACATGTACCAGTGTATCCAAGGCACTATTCTAAACTCTTTACATGTATCATTTATTTTAATCGTACAAAGACCCTTTGTGGAAGATCTTATTGACCCCACTGTACAAATGAGGAACACGAGACACTAACTTGCTGAGCTCTCCAAGCCTGGATTTGGTCCGAGGAACTCCAACTGCTGAGTCTGTGGCCCAGAGCACCCTATCATTGTGCCTGTGGAAGCCACTGCTTGAGGTACCTGGAACATGCCTAACTCTTTTTACTGAATTAAAGTAAAAAGAGTTAGGCATGTTCCAGGTACCTCAAGTAAACATGTCTTAATTCTGTAAGTAAATAAATATTAAAGAGTATATATGTTAAATAAAATGTACTTTTAAACTATGTTGTTTATCTCATCTACCTTCTTTGAACATAATACCTAGTAAAACCCATACTGTTTTACTATGGTATTTACTCTCACGTTGACAAATTGTGATATTTTCCTTGTCTTAGAGTAGGAATTTTCATGGAAAGTAAATTTACCTCCCTTAGGCAAATGTTGCTTTTCCAATATCAACAAGTGTAAAGTGAGTTTCCTGAAATTAATGGCAGTTTATAACTTTCAATAGCCATAATATTGTCAAAAATTATTATAGCTTTTGTTGCTTTTTTTTTTTGCTTACTATAAAATGAATATTATGGTTTCTTTTCAATTCTTTTGTCTTATCTAGAATAGGAGCTATATTTGCTGATAGAAATTCAGCAGAAGCTACTTTATGTTTTCATCACATATTCTTACCTTATTTATATTTTAAACCCTAGGGATCTACATATGCAGCTTTTTCTCCTTTTAAATCCCTCTGTTTTGTTAATACATACTTTTTATCCCTCTTATTAGACAAGGTTTGCCTAGGTATTTGTCTTCTTAACTATAAGTAAACCAGTCATCATGCCTAAATATAATGCCCTACTTTGTTGAAAATATAAGTAGTATTCTGAATAATAAAAATGATTCAAATGCTAATTATATAACAGCATGACTTTTCTTATTACTATGCCCCAATTCTTCTCTCATTCATTCAACAAACCTGTTTTGAGTATCTCATCCAACATAAGCATGACCCCTGCTGCCAAGGGGTATGTGATGAATGGTAGCTGGACAAGTCAGGCTAGAACTGGAGGAAGTCAGGTCAGCATGATGACATACTTCATACAGCAGTCACAACAGAACAAAGGCAAACTAGGGGTTAGGAGCAATAGTCACTCTGAGAAGAGGCAACTGCTTGGGTCTGAATTACGGGTCTCAAATTCCTGTAGAGGTAATGTATATGGTATTCACAGAGATTGCAAGCTTAAATTTCTGTAAGGGCCAGATATAGAATGTAAATGAAGAAAGTACATCCAGTGTAACATTAGGAAATGCTCAGAACTGTGACAACTGGAGAGTACACATCAGATCTAAACTTATCCATATTCAGGTATTTATTTAACACCCTGATTCAGCCATGCAAAATATGGCTGACTCTCATGGGATCTCAGTATATGAAAGGTTTACTGTTTTGAGAAACCATCTATGTAATAAGTATGTGCAGGGGACCCACAAAGTTATGAAGAATATATGAACCAGAAGTCAATATCCAGAGTTTTAAGTTATATTGAAAATAATAGATTGGAGCCAACATATGAACAGCAACAACAAAAAAACTGGCAAGTCATCTCAATCAATAAAACAGGAAAATAGACTGGTGCCAGTACAGTTAGCCATCAGTTGCTGCACACTCATTCATTCTCCTGGATTACTGTTAGGCATACTAGGCACACAGCCTTAGTTTATCAACATGACAAGAGCAGCATGAACAATCTGAAAAAAATTAGACTTTGGTTTTTCTTTCATTAATTGCACAATTTAGTATTTTTGTTGTTATTTTTCACAAAAACTAAGGAGAAAAAGGAACTACATATTTTTCCCAGGTCTTCATGGCCTCTTCACACCTTTATCCAGCCTGGATCAAGCAATAATATCTCATATTGCAGGCATAGAGTGCTTTAGGTGTTTGGCTGAATTCTAGACTCAAGGTGGCTGGGCATGGGCATTGGAAGCCAGGCTCAATAACAAATATGGTGGTACTGGGTTTGTGTGACTACACAGCCGGCTGGCCCTGTAAAAATTCTTTCTCTCCCACTTAATTCTGAATGTCTTTTTATAATGTTTGGCATTTGTTATGCTAGCTATTATGAGAGATTTTTAAACTCACAGATTTGGGTTCTGTGTTAATTTTTGCAGTAAGTATGCATTTATTCTCCTTTGCAATTATTTGTGGACATTGATTCTAATTATTGTTCTTAGAAGAAAGATATAAACATAACTACACATTGAGAGATCAATTTCTTTAAATTTGAAGACAATTGAGTAATTTGGAGTCACTTTCCATGCCTTTCTATATTAGATCATTTGTAGAAAAATTATATGTTTATTGGGGGAAGGATTCCTGTGAATAGTCTTTCATTGCTTAGAAATGCCAAACATTGTAAAGAATGATGAGAGAAGATAAATTACCCTCATGTCAATAAATGAAAAGCTTGAGGTTGGTAGTAAGCTTGCTTTAAAAAGAATTAGATTGAATTTCTGAAAGTTATATGGCATAATTGAATAGTGTAAAAGTGTAAAATGACTTTTAAAAGCTTTGATACAGTTTTTAACTTTGCAATTATTTCTCAGTGGTTTCCATTTTTAAAACAATAATCTTATGAAAAATAATAGTTTGTCTCTCTAGTAGTACAAAGCATCTTTATGTTCCTTTGAAAATTTCTGAAGTTTTAGCATGTTTCAGTGAAGAATTTTATTTCATATACAGTATATGTAGCTATGAAAATCAATAACTGTGTGTTTCCTAAAGTTGAGCAATTTACTTAAATATTAATTAAAAATAGTAAAAGAAAATAAATTCCTTTTTTATTTTCAGTGATTTGAAGAAAACTGATGGGAGATACATAGTATCTAGCTTTACTATTTGCTGGCTAATGCCAGAGTCCCAATCCAGTTTCTGGCAACACAATTTTAAGAATTCTTTCGGTGATAGGATAAGCAGTGTACCTTTCAAGTTACAACATTATGTAGGGTCTTCCATCAAATATTCAGTTAGAGCAGAAACCTTAAATGAAAAGTCTGATGCTAACAGAGGATGACAGTTTCGGGCTAATTTTAAAATCAGTTCCCAACTTCCAATTCAACTCATGAGAGATAAAGTGGAGAACTGTATGTAATACAATGTTGAGAGCTATATGCAATGACTAAAGGTTTCTGTCCTAAAGTTTTCTGTTGGTTGTTGGATGTGTAGTTTGCTTGGAAGACAGGTGATGAAATGAATAGGATTAACCATGAAGTTATTCCAAAGAACTGGGATGTAGAATGTTATCTGGGACCAGAGACTATTGCATGGGGCCTGCAACAAGTATCGCCCGTAAAATGCATAAATTATACCACATACCTGTGCTTTTATGTATTGTACACTTTTTCAAAATTCTGGAAGTAGATGAATTACTTTAAAAATATTACCAATTTCTAGTTGCTTTTTGTCAGTGTGTATTTTCTTAATCAAAAGATAAAAAGAGCAGAATTGTTATTGTGGGATCTTTAAATTTTTAAATTTTGAACTGGTCTTTACAAACTCACCAGAATGGCTAAAATGTGAAAGCCCAATAAATCTACACTGTTGAGGATGTGGAGTAATTAAAATTCTCGTGAGTGTTGGTAGCAATATAAAATGGTACAAAAACCTTGGAAGGAGATTTGGCAGCTTCTTTTAAAAGTAATTGCACACCTAGTACGTGTGTACTACTAATACTCTGTGACTCTGCAACTTCACTTTTAGGTTTTTACTCACAACAAAATGAAAACAGATAAAACTAAGCTATTGTAAAATAAAACAAAGTAACAAAACCATCTTAAACAGTAGTTGCATTTGTGAGTGGGAATAGGCATTGGGCATGAAGGAATTCGGAGGTGTAGGAATAATCTAGATCTTGATAGGGGTTCAAGGTAGTCATATATATGCATTTGTCAAAACCAATTGGTTTTAAGATTTGTGCCCAAATCACAAATTTCACAGTGAGTAAAATGTACTTAAAAAAAGAACCATTAGCAAACATTGAACTGTAGTTTATGATGTGTATGCTAAAGTGTTTAGGAGTGAAATGTATCAATGTCTGCACTTTGAAATGTGTAAAAAATAAGATAAATTGATGGACGGATGGATACAGGGATAAATTAAGAGATAGATGGATACGTTTGAGATAAAGCAGATGTAGCAAAATGTTAATTATAGAATCTAAGTGATAGATAATGGGTTTTTTACTGCACAATTCTGTCAACTTTTTTGCTTGAAATTTTCCCTAATAAAATAGTAGAGGCAAATTGGTCTTTAATCTAAAAAAAGGTTGAAGTTTCAAATACATAAATTTGGGGAAGTTATTCTAATTCAGGCTGAAGATATGGTAGCATTCTTTTTTTTTTTTTTTTTTTTTTGAGCTGTAGTCTCACTTTGTTACCAGGCTGG
Organism: Saimiri boliviensis; assembly: GCF_048565385.1. Lineage (NCBI taxonomy): Eukaryota > Metazoa > Chordata > Mammalia > Primates > Cebidae > Saimiri > Saimiri boliviensis. The sequence continues at coordinate 202,180,048 of NC_133449.1, forward strand.
AGTGCAGCGGTGTGATCTTGGCTCACTGCAACACTCAACTCCCTGGTTCAAACGATTCTCCTGACTCAGCCTCCCGAGTAGCTGGGATTACAGGCACTTGCCACCATACCCAGCTAACCTTTGTATTTTTAGTAGAGATGGGGTTTCACCACGTTGGCCAGGATGGTATCGATCTCCTGACCTCATGATCTACCCACCTTGGTCTCCCGATGGGCTGGGATTATAGGCGTGAGCCACCATTCCCAGCTGATAGTATTCTTTAAGTGTAGGTTTTCTTTTTTTGTCTTTGTGACAACTTAAAATTTTGTTCCATCCAATCACATCATTTTAATTGCCATTAACGTGTTACCCTTATAAATCAAATTCCTTGGTGTTATACATGTAATCCAGTGATTAATTTAATATAATTCTTAGACACTATATTAGTTTCTTGTGACTACTGTAAAAAAATTACCTCAACTTTGTAGTTTGAAAACAACGAAAATGTATTCTCTCACAACTGTGAAGGACAGAAGTCCAAAACTAGTTTTTCTGGGCTGATACCAGGGTGTCATTTCCGTATGGAGGCTCTAGGGAAGAAACCATTCCTTATCTTTCTAGCTTTTGGTGGCTACAGGAATTCCTCGGCTTGTGGCCACATAACCACAATCTCTGTCTCCATGGTAATAATGCCTTCTCTTCTCTGCCAGTATCAATTCTTCATTTGCCTCTCTCTTATTAGTATGCTAGTGATTGCATTTAGAGCCCACCCAGATAATCCAATATAAAATCTCCACATCTTAAAATCATACTTGAAAACACTTCTTCCATGGAAGGTAACATTTATCAGCTCTGTGGATTAGGACCTGATGTCTTTGGAGGCCACCATTCAGCATACTGGAGGTATTTTTTAAGTGTGCCAGGTTCCGTGCTAGGGCCTAAATAATGATTAATAACATTTAATTGCATACTGTATGCTAGGTGCTGCTCTACATACTTTATATTTGTATTTTTGCTAAAGAAAAAATTGACTTGATTTAACATAAACTTACTGTACCATACATTTCTTTCTTGCATATGTCAAATATTAAAGCCCCAGAGTGCTAGTTTTCTGAGAAATGTACTTTAGGAAATACTATTTTATTCTAAATAAGCCTGCCTTATTTATGTGGAGGATATTTAAAGTTGACAAGATTGTGAATTCTTTTTGGGAAGAGATTTGTTTTATCTGTCTTTGTATCCAAATAATTAATGGCACAGTAGACGTTAGCAAATGTTTGTTAAATGACTAAAAGTATCTTTGCAAACGTTATGAAATATACCCTTCACAGAATCCTTGATGGTAGATATTATAATTTTCATTTTAGAGGAGACTTAGAGAAGTTGAATTTAGTTCCAAAAATCAGTACCATGTCCTACACACACACACACACATACACACACAGACACACACACACAAACACATACACACACACACAGGTTTTACAGTCAGCATTGGAGATATAGTTCCATTATCTATAACCTATTGATTTTCTACCTAAAGTGTTAAAATTTAGTAAAATACTGGTGTAGTGAAATATCATCTCTGTTTTATTACTGTGTTATGTTACTAATCATGTGCAATTATGCTTTTTGTATTTTTAAACTTTTTTTTTTGAGAGACCAGTTTCTCATGGATTAAGTTTACAATGCTATTAAGAAGTGGGAGGAAATTTTCTGAAGGATACAGAATATTTTGAACTTTCTTAAAACGTTAGCATTCCACCAGAAATGCCTCAAGCCTATCTAGCCATTGTGTAGCTTCTCTTGAACGTTTGATTTTTTAACTCCTGTGATATTATGAATGAAGTACCATGCTTCCCTATTTCTTTGGTTCTTTGAAAGCTTGAAATTTTATCCCACTTGTGGAAGCTTTCCAGGTATGAATTATTTGAAAGCTTTCATGATGAGTGTATCCCAGACTTTATTATTATTTTTTACCTATTAGTTACCCTCCTTGCCTTTCTCAAATGTTTCTTTTATAGTTTTTATGAATTTCTAATGGAATACAGCTAACTATAAGTAAACAGCTAAAATAAATTTGGGGGCCTTAGTAATTGTGCAATATATGAATGTATTATTTCTCTTCTTGTCCTCCATTACAGTATTCTCTCCACAAACTTAAATCACTAACTCAACTAATCCTTCCCTGAGTATATATCCACATTTGCTAACTTGCTATACTGTTACCTTTTATAATTTCTATCACTTTTTTCAGAATATAATGTGTGATTGAATTGCTCTTACTTTTTCTGTAGCCCCAAATGTTGCCAAATGGCCTAAGAGTATTGTGAATCTAATGACCCTGTGCTTACCTTTCAATAAAAGATCTCCAAAAAAATAATTTATGCTCTAACTTTATTTTTTCTGTAAAATTCTATCATTATCAGGACAGAATTCATGATTCTCCCTCATGACCTACAGAAGCACAAAACTGACCAACTGACTCCAGGCACATTTACCTGCCATCTCTTTCAAATGCCTGCCATTGCTCTTGCTTCCTTATTCCACTAATGACTTTTGAAAATAATAAACTATTTCTCCTGAACTCTCAATCTTTATTTTCGCAGAATGCCACAACGTTATTCCTTGGTTACTTGAAAGGAGTGCTTTTTGTGTAGAGCAGAAATTTTAATACTGTTACTCCATTTTGCTAAATGGTTTGTTGATTATGCAGACAGAACCGTAACTGTATTAATTAACAGTAGATCATTTAGAAATATGCCAGAGAGATGCACTGTTCATTTGGGTTTATCCTTTAAAATAACGTAAATCTGAGTACTGGATTGGGAATGTTCCTTGTTTCTGCTGGCTGTCAGACATGATGTTGCCTGCAGAGGTACCCACTGCCTGAAACAAACAGTGAAATGTGCCTTCTCTTTTCTCCTTGTTTATTTACTGTCTTGCTTTTGCAATTTTCTGCAAGGAGAAAATGGGTAGTACTTCCTCCCTGTGGTCTCTATCAGTCTTACACACTAGTTTCATTAGCTTTCCATCACTCTCCCTATGAACAAAGAGATGTGTTTCTCTTCAGAGGGAATAGACTGGTGACTAGTCCATGCAAAGCAACCTGAATTTTGGTGATTATGGTATTTCAGAGGTTAGGCTGCTAAATTATTTTATTCAGTACACACACAACAGCTATGTATTTGTTGATTTAGTGACAATATTGATTAGAAAAAATATATTTGTTAAGAATTCTCTTGACAAATGTATATACATACATGCACACATAGACTACATAGTCCTTTGATTATAAATCATCTATAACTAAGTCTTTGCATTGTTAGGTAAATTAAACAGATTAGAAAGAAACCCCTAGAAGTATATTTATTTTACAGTCAAATGGGCTTTTAAATATTAGGAACCACTGAAATGGCCTGATAGCCAGCGAAGCTAAGTAAGATTCAATAGCTTCTTCTGAAATTTTGAAATCTAATCCTACAGCGTTTACTTGAGCATTAAAAAGGAAATGTGGACGACTTTATTTCTCTTTCCTTCAGGTAAAAAAAAAAATAATAACTGAAATCAGTGATCATCCTTTATTTTGGATTAAAAAATAAACTATAATTTTTATAAAAGAATTATTGGTTGATGTCCTTTATTGTCATTTATAGAAATATATAGACCTTTTTTTTTAAAAAAAAGTTCTCTTTTAAATACAGTCTACGTATTTCTATAAATAAAAAGAATTATTTTTTAAGGAAAAAGTTACCTCTCTGTGTAAACACAGTGCACCAAAACAACTTAACATGGCCTGCTGCCTCTTTCTTATAAATGTTAGAGCAAAGATGATTTGCCTGTCATGTGAACATTAGTGTGCAATTATGTGGGGGAAATGAGAGTAAAGCAATGGCAGCCCCCGAGCTTTGGAAGCAGCTTTTATATATTCAATGATGATCCTTGAGACTCAAAGGATTCAGAGTACAATCCGGCTAAGCATTAATAATGTCAAATTTATGTAGGTCCCCACCTTCCTCAAACGTGTATGATTCTTCTCCTTTCTTGTTTCTGAATGACTATGTGGGTTACTTTGTTCCCACTGTGCACACTTTTCCTGCTCCCTAATCTGCAACTGCTTCCTTCTTCCTTCCCTTTTAGAAAATGACAAGGAGACATGACCATCCTATTCTGACATCCCAATTGCAGGATTAATTAGTTTTATATAATCTCTACATAAAATCTCCTGTAAATAAAATTTTTTTATTAGTTTTGATCAGGCCAGAAGTTGCCAGGCTTAAAAATTAATGACAAAGTGCAGGCTTCCTGGTTACGAATGCTTGAAGCATACAGAAAACATTTGGAATGAAGAAGATGTTGACCTGCTTTCCTCTGTATTTGATTATAGCTATCTAATTATAAGCTTTCAAAGGCATCAAATCAGGTACCCTCTTCACTGCATTTAAAACAACTAAATTTTTTTTTCTATTACTAAAACAAAATTTTGAGTGATACATTGGGATGCTTAGAATCATTCTTAGCTCAAGTGAGAAACCATTCTTTTAACTTTTATAAATTATCTTTACCTCCTGTGTTTTATAGTGTTCTGATAATTTGGCTTATCCAAAAAGAGATTCTATGTCTTCCCAAATGAGAAGGAAACCTTTTGTCAGCATCTTGTCTGAGTTGCCTCCTTGGCTACGCAGGTCATGGGAGGTCTATGTTGAACATCAGTCTTTGGCTGTATCACAAAACTAGTATTGAAGCACAGGCCAACTCCCAGAGCACAGGGGTTAAAGAGGCAATTAGTCACTACAAAGCAGAGTTGTGGCTGTCTTCTGGTGAGGAAGTGCTTAACTCTTTCATGAATGATGCCTGAAATTTCATCTTCTGAGTGCTTTTATATTCCACTAAAATAATTTAGTCAGCCATTTTAAATTAAAAGTGAGCTTAAAATACATGGTCTGTTGAATTGAGATTTTCATATCAACACTTATAGCAGTTAGGATAAAGGGAACAGGCTGGGCAGAGAAATTATCATCAATTATAAGTTTAATATTTTACCTAAATTTCACAGCATTCATTTTAGCTATTTTGAAGTCTGACAAATCTCTTTACAGTATTTTTAGCTTCGCTATTAATGTTTATATTTATCATTTGTGGTGGGCAGCAGTTTGGAGCTTGCAGAATTTTGCCTGACTTTTTTTTTAGGAAAAGAATGGCCTCTGAAGAGTTACAATTCATTAACCTGGATTGTAGTTTTAAATGTTTTAGTATTTCTGTTTTTCTAGTGTCTTGAGCTTTTGTTTCCACATGATAAATCATTGTTACATGTAGGGTGGCAAAGTCTTCTCTTCTGCTCTCTGTTGAAATATGCCAGAACACCATAAAGATAGCACCAGTTTTAACTATATCCAAATTGTACAGTATCTGGATTTCCTTCAAGTTATGGATTATGAATTGATGGAAACTCAAAAACCTTAAAAGGTGGAGGAGGTTTCTTAGCATTTCCCTATTCAAAGTAACTACATGTGTTTCTACTGAAGAATGTATAAACTGGTGAATTTAGGAAAGCTGGCCTTTAATTTTTTTTCTTCCTTTTCTTTCTAGCATTTCCTTTAGTTCTGAAATGTTTCCTTTACAGGACTAAAGGAAATGCTTGCCTTCAGTTGATTTTTAGTAATTATAGAAATAGTAATATGATTTTGCTGTTTCTAGGTGTGAACATTAATATCAACTACAGCCACAAAAAAAATGGTATTTGATCCATCAAGGTTATAAGTATTATGTTTATCATTTTATAATAATGTGGCTTTGGTTATATTTTTAATATTTCTAAAACATAGTTTGCACTCAACAAAATATTTTGAATTCAATAAATAAGAGCTTAGCATCTTTTTCTGCTTCTTGCATATTCTGAGGAATGCTTAGAAAATGTTAACTCAGCTTGTTACATAATGTTTAAGGTAGTTATGGCAAAAAGATGGAGCAATGGCTAAAATTAAAAAGTAAGACTTTTGATTAAATGTATCTGAAATGTTAAAACCAAAGCCATGTTTCTTGCAAGTTTGTTATTCAATTTCTATACTCACCCCTCAGAAAATCCTTTAATCATCTTGTTTTCTTAATGCACAGCTTAAAGAAAATGTGCATTGTGAAATATTGCAGCCTTTATTCTGGCTAAAAAACATTTTTAAAGTATTCTAAGAAAAACTCAAATTAAATTTAAACATATTTTACTATATACATGAAGAAAAACTTATTTTCATAACGGCAGTTTGTGATGGCCATTCCTAAATATATGAAAAGTATTATTTTGTTGCTATATTACTTTTCAGTGCTAAATCCTATTCTCCAATTAGAAAACCTGTTTAATGTCACAGACATCCAGGGAGAGAGTGGTCCAGAAAGAATCAGCAAATGGCATCTTCTCTGCCTTCTTTCCCTTAAAGGTGTAACACCCTCTGTTGGCAAAGATGCAAAGCCAGAGAACTTAAGTTTCAGTAACATTTCAGTCTGTAGGCCACCTCTTGTGCTGTGTGTCATTAAAACATAAACAACAAAACACTACTATTCTAATTTTGTGGACTTCTATTACTTCTCAGTGTGGCAAAATGGGCATCAGTTTGCTACTATTTAAGTAGCAAGAGCTTAAATTAATCTCAGCCACACTAATCAGATATTGGCTTTCTAGAGAATAACATTTGGTAGTGAGAACTTAATGAGTGTCCCAAGATAATTGTTGTTAACTGGTGGAGCTGGTGACATTTTGCATGTCACTCCTAGTCTATGCCCCTGTGGTATATTAAGAACGTGCTTTGAGCAAATGCTCTCGCATTTTAATTGCGAGCCAACCTTAAACAAAAAAATCTTTCTTGCAGTAAACATTTCTTCTATGAGCACATTTTCAGAAGTTTACATGAAAAATTGACTCAGGTGTATATTTGGTATTTTGTTGTCAATAGGATTGAATAGAGGAGCATTTACAAATAAGTACACTGTAAAATACAAAGTGCATTTAACATATCACCTTGATACCATCTGTCATGTTCCAGAAATAATCTTGTATTTGTCATTTATGTCCAGCTGTTTAACTTGAAGATTAAAAATAAAACTATTTCATGCTATTTCTGCAACATTAAGGTGTACTATTACTTAGAAAAAGTAACTATAAATATAAGGCTCATAAGTGAGATTGTATTCAAATATATTAAGGAGAAACATACTATTAATAGATTCTTGATTGCTTGGCCTTTTGACTGAGATCAAGTGTATTAGTAGATTCTTGAATTGACTAATCTTGTAAAAGTTTACCTGTAAATTTATCCCTTTTGCACACAGAATTCTTTTTTATTGTGCATTTTCTGAAAGCAGAGTAAACCTAAACCTATAAATTGTACTCATTCATTTACTGCACTGGGATTGGATTATCCTTCAGTAAAACTTGATTTGGAGCTTTACAAAAATCAATCAGATACCATTATTTTTTCTATAAGATACCAAATTGTGTTTTGGTGACCTCTGCTATCGCTTAAATGACCACGTATGAATTAGTCAGGATGAGCTTCTGCAGCATGGGACTGTTTGCTCTCTTGTTACTCTCTTTAGATCTCATGAACACTTTTTACTCCCTTCGTGTGTGTGTGTGTGTGTGTGTGTGTGTGTGTGTGTGTGTGTTGTAGCTACTTAAGCCCCTACCCACTTACAATCTATGTAACATAGGTTGGATTTTTGGCTTATTTAGTTTCAAGAAATGATGAAACTGAGGTTCTATTTCTAAAACCTCCAAATAGATCACTTTTATGATTTGTTGGTTTCAGGAATTTTGAGGTTTGATCCACATGTTTATTCAACCTTAAAACTACCTAGCTCCCAGTTGCACTTATTTGCCAATTACTTTATGGCACTCTTCATAGTTCTTTGTTTTAGATCTGTGGGATTGTTTTTGTCTTGTTGCATTTGTGTTTCACTTAAAGATATATCTATTATTCAAATATAAAAGTGACTTAGGAAAGAACATTGCAAATTTTATTTAGAAATTCACCAAGCCACATACTAATGCATCACTAATGGGGACATTTCTTTGTGTGTGTGTGTGTGTGTGTGTGTGTGTGTGTGTGTGTGTGTGTGTGTCTAGAATATCATATTTTCTTTTTTTTATTGCATTTTAAGTTTTGGGGTACATGTGAAGAACATGCAAGATTGTTGCATAGGTACACACTAATGGGGACATTTCTTCTCACACCTCTGAGGTGATTGAGCCTGTCCTTTAAAGTGAGATTTGCAAACCAGTGTCTGGCAGCTCCAATTAGCTTCTTTTGGGTTTGAAGCACATCACAAACAGTAACAAGGTCTCCTAGGACACTCCTATTGCAAGCGATGTAGTCATATTTCCTCATTAGTTCTTTTCAATTGTCACTAATGCCATGTTCTAGCTTTTGAGTAGGAGACAGAAAAACATAAAAATTTGGTATGTATGTAGAATGGACCATTGTTTTCCATAATTCAAGGCTCTTTTGAATTTCTTTGATAGTTTTGAAGCTTACACAGCTTAATTCATTAACCTTTACCCTTCACATAAATCATATGATTAGGAATCTATTGCTAAAGAGACAGATTTTCCCTCTACTGAAAATAAGTAATGCCTTCTTATCTTTAAAAAAAATTCTATCTAGCTTACAAAAGTAACCTTTCTGTTGCTCTTCATATTTCATCAAATGTTTCAGGTGCATTTTAGAACATTATCAAAAGCAAGTGAGCATAAAATTACATTATTATCAAAAATAACTTTGGATGCTTAGGATACTTTGGAGCAGGTTTTCTGGCCCTTTTTCTGTATTCTAAAAGAGTTTATATATATATATATGTACTCAACAGCTGTTACTCAAGAATTTACAATGGTAGCAATGTTTTTTTTTTAATTCTCTTCAGACCCCTGCCAAAACATAAAAGCAGGAAAATAAACTGAGGGTAGGCAATTCAGAATAAATTAAAGTATATTTAAAAGATCCTAAGATATTTTATTTGGAGAACTTTTTCATATGAACTTATCTTGTAGAGAATGATGATGTATGGCTCCAAAAAATGTATGTGATTGTTCTGTGATTCCCTGGAGGGGAGACTAGAATGTGTGTCTTTTGATTCCTTTATTCTCTCTTGTTAAGACAGATCTCTCCTTAGGGTTTGGTAGTCTTAATTGTGCTTGACTTTCATGAGCTACTTTAAAAGTATTTTATATTCTTCAGTATTTATCCAATATGCCATTTTCCCATGTTATAAATTTTTCTTAATTATCTTATACATTGTTAGTTTCTGTAAGGAGACAGCCCTTTTCCAAAATTTTATAACTCCTTATGTTACCATATATGAAGTGGGAAATTTTTTAACCTACTGATCCATAGACAGTGTTAGCCATATGATATTCTGAGCTTTGTTTATAGGAATGATGGGACAAGGGGTTGGGGAAGAATAGGAAAAATTTGAATTCTAGATTCTGAGTTTAGAGATTCATGGCTTGCTCCTAGGGACCAAATTAACTCATCACTATGATTAATGAATATTCTATGTGATATCTGTGAGTGAGAAAGGTGATGAAGAAGTAAACATCTATCACTCTCCTTCTTGCTTCAAGATGATCACTTTGCACACATTTCTCTCTTTTATTGGTATCAATTTATAAATACCTCTTAACTAGTTGTATCTATAATCCATACTAAGATTTATGAGTTTGTTTTTGCATATATACTATACAGTGAACTGGGAATTGCTCTGATTTTAATACACTAAAGGTTATGACTTGAGCCAAGATTCTTTGTAAAACAGTGGAATTATTTGAAGTAAATATATTCACAGACTTGTGTTATGTACTACTTGTAAATATGTTATAGATTGGACTCTAAAAGTTTCAGGCAAAAAGGACAGTCACCACTTACCATCTCTCCACATGCTGTCACCACATGCTGCCAGGGAAACGATGCATTGATGGATTATCAGACTTTAGGCACTAGCCAGGAACATGAGGTGGTATTCCATTTCCACCAATTTGTAGTAATGGGATAATACAAACCACTTCCATTTTCAGTTCTCAAAACAACAGCTACTTTATCTACTTATTTCCACCACTCCATTTTTTGTTTTAATATATATGAAGTTTCCGTCCACAATCACAGAACTTGGGGTTTCTCTTCTTGCATATAAAATCCATAACAGATACAAAATTAATATTTTGCTACAAGTCTTTCAAGGAGTATGGTTTTGTCTCCATGAATTTTTATTTCACGAATAGTTCTATGTTGTACCTGACTTTTGGCACACTGGCTGTAATCAGGGTAGTTGAAAGTATTTGGAAACCTTGTGTACCTAAACTTTCAAGAGCAGAGCTATTGAAATGAATCTCTATAAAAAGCAAATTGCTTTTCTCTTATATTTCTCCCTTTTTTGTCTGAAAGGCATTGTTCACTCTTAATAATGTGTTATCTGTTGGCCACTGTATTGCCTCCTGAGTATGCCAAATGATTTTATAGTATGCATTCATGATTGTCTATACCTCTTGAACTTTTCTCTGTCAGTAAGTGGGAAACCTGATGTTCATGAACTTTTATCAGTTTTAGGACAGTCTTTATTCAGTGATTGATCATCTTATTTTATATAAATGTTGGTTCTTGTTGCCTATGTATTAACATTTGATTTGGCTTGTACAGTGAAGTCAATTTGTGTCATTTGTTATTTGTAGTTATCTGTATGTCTTTAATGATCATATATGCTTATATCATATCTAATGTAAAATCACATAGAAGGAAGATAAATAGGATATTGCATTTGTTTAGAGCATAATCAAATACAAATCAGGCATTTTGAACTATTTTAATAGAGCATAAGAACAAACTATAATTAATGATTTTTGGTGGCCATGCAAAATATTGGATCTGTTAGGTTTTTTATCATAGAAGAGAACATTAGATATGTATATTTGATTTGACAGAAAGTAGTCAGGTTACTTTTTAATGACTTAGGATGTTACAGTCATATGGGGCCTTTATTTAATACTCTGAGCATGTAAAAATAGTTTTTACCATATAAAATAACCATATAAAACGTGATTATTGTTGGTAATGTTTCATTTCTCTTTTTATCCTTTTTAAATGAATTTATTCAAATATTATCTTAAAACCATATGACGTGGAATTAAGTTTTAAAATTTCCCTGACAACCAGTATCAGTCATAATTGGATTGTATTACTGTTTTAAGTTTCCTATTTTAGACATGGAAAAGCATATCCATTTTTTCATAAATCTTTTTTTTTAATAGTGAAAAAAAGAATGTTTATTTGGTTATTCTGAGGAAATTTGAAATGTTTATCATTCCATTAAAATGAAATTCCATAAAAATATTTTAAAAGAAATTTGTCTTCTCTATAACTAATTTAACCTTCAATAATGAATTATGTGAAGTAAAATTGTATAAAATTTCCTGACATTTTATGAAGATTCCTACAAATAAGCCAGACAGCAAATAAAATATAGGAAAGACAGAGATGGATACTGAGTAATTTTTTGATAGATTATGCACACAGGTATCAAATTATTTGATCCTTTCCTCCTAGAAAAGGTTAATGACTCTTTTTGCTTTTACCCTTTACTTAACTGTTATTTATAAAGATTGAAACAGGGACTGCATTGAAGGGTGCATTTGCCTGTGTGTCAGTATGACTGCACAAATTTTTCTGATGTTATAGGAAACTGAGCCACCAATTGACAGTATTGTTAATCATTATTTTTAAAGTTCATTCAATTCTGTAATAAAACTTCCACTAAGACTATTAGAGCAGAGTACGCCATTAAAAAAATAATAACTTAAATGAAACCAGAAAAGACAGTCTTAAATATCTATTATCTATATTGTTAAAATGGCCTAAACCTAAAATTTATTTAAAAATTAAGAATAACATACTTTAAAGTAAAAGATTTTAAAGTTATATGTGCATATTTTCTTTCATCTTTAATCTGTTAAAGTTATAGCTTTTTTGAATATATTTTTGTATTATGTGGAATAAAATTTTGCAAAAAATATTATTTCAGTGTTACCTGATTCCATCATTAATAATTGAACCATGTGTGTATAGCCATCTACCTATAATGACCATCTATATTCTACAGTTTTGTTATAATTGTTTTGTATTATTTTATTATGTAAATGATATATATTCATTAAATAGCATATGTTTACTAGTCCTTTATTACCAAATGTAACAATTCTCTTATGGGACTCTTTCTAAGCTCTTTGGTTTTAAAAGATGCACTAGTCATAAATGTATTTAAATGAAGTCATTTAGGTATGAAAGCACTTCACTTTAAAGCAGGGAATATAATACCTTTCCTGAAACACTTTGAAAGAAGGTTGTTGACAGAAGAGAACTGTGGCATTCATCAAATACTGACCTCTTTCTGTTATATTCAAACCCTTGCTAATTTAACTGGAAATGCATTAGTATAACTCACCACATTTTGTGTGTGTTTCAGGTGTGTGGAGGTCATTGCAAAGGAAGGACAAAACCTCAAAGAGCTGTATTTGGTGTCCTGTAAAATCACAGATTATGGTAGGTAATGAACCGTTGCCCTAATCCTTTTTAAGCATAAAAAGTTACAAAATCATTGAAAGTTTTTAGAAAGAAATCAAGAACTATATCATAGAGACTGTCTATCGTCATTTGTGCTGATTCTGACCATACCAAAAAATAAAAACAAAAAAATTTATGAGCTAAGAACAGTAGTAAAATGAATATGCATATGAATTCATTGCCACATGTGATCACACACACACACGAATGTGTGCACACACTCACACAAGATTAAGAAATGTAGCTAAAAGAAGTATACAATGAAAATAAGTTTCTAGACAATAAAATGTTGGGCATAATACATATAAATAAGAAAATTATTACAGAGTTTATTTGCTTAATGTAATATCATGTCAAAGGCATATCTGCTGACATTTTAAATGACAAACTTCTTAATGCTTTAAATTCTGAAATGCATTGGAAATGTTCATTTGTGGATATAGGAAGTAAAGGGTATACATTTATATGCAACATTTTGAATTATCTTAATTTTCAATATTCTTTTAAAGTGGAGAAAAGCAAATTGTTTTCTACAATTATGAAAAATATGAAGTCATATTGTTGGAGTCATAAAGAAAAATAACCTAGACCTTCCTTTTTTGTTTAACTTTATAATATTTTTTTAAGCATTTGTGTATTTAATCTAATTATATAGTTTTAACCTGAAAATATATTAGGCTTTATAAGAGAATGAAAAGGTTTTCTTTTAGCTTTTCTGATATATGTGTGTGTGTGTGTGTGTGTGTGTGTGTGTGTGTGTGTGTATTTATTTTATTACACTTTAGGTTTTGGGGTACATGTGCAGAACATGCGGGATTGTTGCATAGGTACATACATGGCAATGTGTTTTGCTGCCTCCATACCCATCACCTGTATCTGGCACTTCCCCCCATGTTATCCCTCTTCAACTCCCTACCCCCCACTGTTCCTCCCCTAGTTCCCCACCACAGACCTCAGTGTGTGATGCTCCCCTCCCTGTGTCCATGTGTTCTCATTGTTCAATACCCACCTATGAGTGAGAACATGCAGTGTTTGATTTTCTGTTTCTTGTGTCAGTTTGTGGAGAATGATGGTTTCCAGATTGATCCATGTCCCTATAGAAAATATGAACTCGTCATTTTTATGGCTGCATAGTATTCCATGGTATATATGTGCCACATTTTCCCTGTCCAGTAATCATCAATGGGTATTTGAGTTGGTTCCAGGTTTTTGCTATTGTAAACAGTGCCGCAGTGAACATATGTGTGCATGTGTCTTTATAATAGAAAAATTTATAATCCTTTGGATATATACCTAGTAATGGGATTGCTGTGTCAAATGGAATTTCTATTTCTAGGTCCTTTAGAAATCACCAGTCTTCCACAATAGTTGAACTAATTTACACTCCCACCAACCGTGTAAAAGTGTTCCTATTTCTCCACATCCTCTCCAGCATCTGTTGTCTCCAGATTTTTAAATGACTACCATTCTAACTGGCATAAGATGGTATCTCAGTGTGGTTTTGATTTGCATTTCTCTAATGACCAGTGATGATGAGCATTTTTTCATATGTTTGTTGGCCCCATATATGTCTTCTTTTGAAAAATGTCTGTTCATATCCTTTGCCCACTTTTGAATGGGTTTGTTTTTTTTTTCTTGTAAATCTGTTTTAGTTCTTTGTAGATTCTGGATATAAGTTCTTTGTCAGATAGGTAGATTGCAAAAATTTTTTCCCATTCTGTAGGTTGCTGATTCACTCTAATGATTGTTTCTTTTGCTGTGCAGAATCTCTGGAGTTTAATTAGATCTCATTTGTATATTTTGGCTTTTGTTGCCAATGCTTTTGGTATTTTAGTCATGAAGTCCTTGCCTATCCCTATGTCCTGAATGGTTTTGCCTAGGTTTTCTTCTAGGGTCTTTATGGATTTAGGTCTTATGTTTAATTCTTTAATTGATCTGGAGTTAATTTTAGTGTAAAGTGTCAGGAAGGGGTCCAGTTTCTGCTTTCTGCACATGGCTAGCCAGTTTTCCCAACACCATTTATTAAACAGGGAATCCTTTCCCCATTGCTTGTTTTTGTGAGGTTTGACAAAGATCAGTTGGTTGTAAATGTGTGGCGTTGCCTGCAAGGCCTGTGTTCTGTTCCATTGGTCTATTTCTCTGTTTTAGTACCAGTACCATACTGTTTTGATTACTGTAGCCTTGTAGTGTAGTTTGAAGTTAGGTAGCCTAATGGCTCCAGCTTTGTTCTTTTTGCTTAGAATAGACTTGGCTATGTGGGCTCTCTTTTGGTTGCATATGAAGTTTAAGGTGATTTTTTCCAATTCTGTGAAGAGGGTCATAGGTAGCTTGATGGGGATGGCATTGAATCTATAAATTACTTTGGGAAGTATGGCCACTTTCACAATATTGATTCTTCCTAACTATGAGCAAGGAATGTTTTTCCATCTATTTTTTTCCCTCTCATACTTCCTTCAGCAGTGGTTTCTATTTCTCCTTGAAGAGATCCTTTACATCCTTCGGTAGTTGTATTCCTAGGTATTTTATTCTCTTTGTAGCAATTGTGAATGGCAGTTCATTCTTGATTTGGCTGTCTTTAAGTCTGTTATGGCTGTATAGGAATGCTTGTGATTTTTGCACATTGATTTTGTATCCTGAGATTTTGCTGAAGTTTCTTATCAGTTTCAGGAAATTTGGGGCTGAGATAATGGGGTCTTCTAAATATACAGTCATGGGGTCTTCTAAATATACAATCATGTCATCTGCAAATGGAGACAATTTGACTTCCTCCTTTCCTAACTGAATACCCTTTATTTCTTTTTCTTGCCTGATTGCTCCAGCTAGAATTTCCAATACTATATTGAATAGGAGTGGTGAGAGAGGGCATCCTTGTCTAGTGGGAGATTTCAAAGGGAATGCTTTCAGTTTTTCCCATTCAGTAGGATATTGGCTGTGGGTTTATCATAAGGATACCTAGTTTATTCAGAGTTTTTAGCATAAAGGCTGTTGAATTTTGTCAAAGGCCTTCTCTGCATCAATTGAGATAATCATGTGGTTTTTGTCTTTGGTTCTGTTTATCAGTGAAGTACATTTATAGACTTGCATATGTTGAACCAGCCTTGCATCCTGGGGATGAAGCCTACTTGATCATGATGGATAAGCTTTTTGATATGCTGTTGCAATCAACTTGCCAGTATTTTATTGAAGATTTTTGCATCTATGTCCATCATGGATATTGGCCTGAAGTTTTCTTTTCTTGCTGAGTCTCTGCCAGGTTTTGGTATCAGGATGATGTTGGTCTCATAAAATGATTTGGGAAGGATTCCTTCTTTTTGGATTATTTGGAATAGTTTCAGAAGGAATGGTACCAGCTCCTCTTTGTATGTCTGGTTTAATTTGGCTGTGAACCCATCTGGACCTGGGCTTTTTTTGGGTGGTAGGCTCTTAATTGCTGCCTCAACTTCAGACCTTGTTATTGGTCTGTTCAGGGTTTCGACTTCTTCCTGGTTTAGGCTTTGGAGAATGTAAATGTCCAGGAATTCATCCATTTCTTCCAGGTTTACTAGTTTATGTGCATAGAGTTGTTTGTAATAATCTCTGATGATGGTTTGAATTTCTCTGGAATCTGTGGTGATATCCCGTTTATCATTTTTTATTGCATTTATTTGATTATTCTCCCTTTTCTTTTTTATTAATCTGGCTAGTGGTCTATTTTGTTGATCCTTTCAAAAAACCAGCTCCTGGATTTATTACTTTTTTGAAAGTTTTTTGTGTCTCTATCTCCTTTTGTTCTGCTCTGATCTTAGTTATTTCTTGTCTTCTTCTAGCTTTTGAGTTTTTAGAATCTTGCTCCTCTAGCTCTTTCAATTTTGATGATAGGGTGTCAATTTTAGATATGTCCTTGCTTCTCATGTGGGCATTTATTGCTATAAATTTTCCTCTAAACGCTGCTTTAAATGTGTCCCAGAGATTCTGGTGTGTTGTGTCTTCGTTCTCATTGGTTTCGAAGAACATCTTTATATCTGCCTTCATTTCATAGTTTATCCAGTCAACATTCAAGAGCCAGTTGTTCAATTTCCATGAAGTTGTGTGGTTCTGAGTTAGTTTCTTAATCCTGAGTTCTAGTTTGATTGCACTGTGGTCTGAGAGACTGTTAATGATTTCCATTCTTTTGCATTTGCTGAGGAGTGATTTACTTCCAATTATGTGGTAAATTTTAGAGTAAGTGTGATGTGCTGAGAAGAAAGTATATTCTGCGGATTTGGGGTGGAGAGTTTTGTAAATTTCTATTTGGTTTGTTTGGTCCAGGTCTGAGTTGAAGTCCTGGATATCCTTGTTAATTTTCTGTCTTGTTGATCTGTCTAATATTGACAGTGGAGTGTTAAAGTCTCCCAGTGTTATTGCGTGGGAATCTAAGTCTCTTTTAGGTCATTTAGAACTTGCTTTATATATCTGGGTGCTCCTATATTGGGTGTGTATGTATTAGGATCATGAGCTCTTGTTGCATTGATCCTTTTACCATTATGTAATGTCCTTCTTTGTCTCTTTTGATCTCTGTTGTTTTAAAGTCTATTTTATTAGTTACTGGGATTGCAACTCCTGCTTTTTTTTTGCTCTCCATTGGCTTGGTAAATCTTCCTTCATCCCTTGATTTTGAGCTCGTATGTGTCCTTGTGTGTGAGCTGGGTTTCCTGGATATAGCACACCAAAGGGTTTTGACTTTTTATCCAATTTGCCAGTCTGTGTCTTTTGATTGGGGCATTTAGCCTATTTACATTTAAAGTTAATATTGTTATGTGTGAATTTGATCCTGCCATTTTGATGCTAGCTGGTTGTTTTTCCCATTAGTTGACTCAGTTTCTTCATTGTGTCAATGGTCTTTACCATTTAGTACTTTTTTGGAGTGGCTGGTACTAGTGGTTCCTTTCTATGTTTAGTACTTCTTTCAGGAGCTCTTGTAAAGCAGGTCTGGTGATGATGAACTCTCTGAGCAATTGCTTGTTTATGAAGGATTTTATTTATCCTTTGCTAATGAAGCCTAGTTTGGCTGGATATGAAACTCTGTGTTGAAAGTTCTTTTCTTTAAGGATGTTGAATATTGATCCCCACTCTCTTCTGGCTTGTAGGGTTTCTGCTGAGAGATCCACTGTGAGTGTGATGGGCTTCCCTTTGTTGGTAACCCAACCTGTCTCTCTGGCTGCCCTTAACATTTTTTCCTTCATTTCAACCCTGGTGAATCTGACGAATATGTGCTTTGGGGTTGTTCTTCTTGAGGAATGTCTTTGTGGTGTTCTCTGTATTTCTTGGACTTGAATATTGGCCTGCCTTGCTAGGTTGGAGAAGTTTCCCTGGATAATATCCTGAAGAATGTTTTCCAGCTTGGATTCATTCTCTGCATCACATTCAGGTGCACTTATCAAACACAGATTAGGTTTTTTCACATAATCCCATTTTTCTTGGAAGCTTTGTTCATTTCTTTTTACTCTTTTTTGTCTAATCTTGCCTTCTCGTTTTATTTCATTGAGTTGATCTCTGATATCTTTTCTTCTGCTTGGCCAATTTGGCTATTGAAACTTGTATATGCTTTGCAAAGTTCTTTTGTTATGTTTTTCAGCTCCATCAGTTCATTTATATTCTTCTCTAAGCTGTTTATTCTCATTAGCATATCATCGAACCTTTTTTTCAAGGTTCTTAGTTTCTTTGCATTGGGTTACAACATGTTCTTTTAGCATAGAGAAGTTTGTTATTACCCACTTTCTGAAGCCTGTTTCTGTCAATTCATCAGACTCATTCTCCATCCAGCCTTGTTCCCTTGCTGATGAGTAGTTGTGATCCCTTGGAGGAGAGGCTTTCTGGTTTTTGGTGTTTTCATCCTTTTTGCACTGGTTTCTTCCTATCTTTGTGGGTTTATCTACCTGTGGTCTTTGTAGTTGGTGACTTTCGGATGGGGTCTCTGAGTGGATGTCCTTTTTGTTGATGGTGAAGTTATTTCTTTCTGTTTTTTAGTTTTCCTTTTAACAGTCAGGCCCCTCTGCTGTAGGACTGCTAGAGGTCCACTCCAGACCCTGCTTGCCTGGGGATTACCTGCAGCAGCTGTAGAACAGTAAGGGTTTCTGCCAGTTTCATCTCTGTTATCTTTGTCCCAGAAGGATACCTACCAGATGTCAGCCTGAGCTCTCCTTTATGACATGTCTCTTTCAATATACAGGGACTGCCTCAGTAATGGCAGACTGCCTCGGTAATGGCGGACGCCCTTCCCCTCACAGAGCTGGACTATGTTTTAATATATTTTTCTTTACTTGTAGTTTGTTTTCTGGTTTGGCTATTATATTGCTATTTAGACATGGTTAACTTTCTAAATCTTCTGTATTGCATTGTCCAGGCCCTAAAGGATTCTCCCTGACCAACACAGGATATACTGAGTGTGCGTGCATGCGTGCATGTGTGTGTCTATGAGAGAGAGAGAGTGAGAGTAGGTGTGTGTCTGTGTGTGTGTTATATATGTATATTGTATATATACACATGTAGATTTGTTAATTAACTAATATATTCATTCATTCATTTGAAACTTGTCACTACTTGCTCCTCCAGTCTTTTTATATATTTCTCCCTTTCTAACTGCCAATTGTCAGGTAGCTAATAGCTGGGAGCTATGGATTAAATCCCTTATGATGAACTCTTCTGAGGTTCTACAGTGTAAAATTTTGCTAAAGTCACACTTTGTTCTGAAGGCATAGAGATACTTTGTGTCATAACAAAGGCAGTGCCTAGTACCTAGTGCCTAAGTTATCAATAACAAAAAGAAATGTTTCAGAAGATACGGAGAAGAGAAAAAGCTCTGGAGTTGAGACACATCTGGAATCAAGTTCTGTCTCTGTAATTTGACCTTAGGGAAGTTTCTTCCCATACAGGATGCTCCATTTCCTCAGTTGCAAAATGAGGAATTAATATCTGACTTCATGCTTCTGTATGTATCTGGTACCTAATCTCGTGAGTAGCACAGTGTATACTGCTAGTAAATGTTGTTCTTCTACAGGAGTGGGATAAAAACAAGATTCATTCAGAATTCTGCCTCCTTTCCTAATTGGAAGAGGTTTACATTAAATCCTTACCAGTACAGTTTACATTTATTTGTGTCTCTCAATTATTTTAGTTCAGTGTTTCTCAACCCTGTCGGCATGTTAGACTACCTGAAGAGTTTCTAAAACATATTGATATACAAGCCTTACCTAAAACTAGTCAAATTAGAATTTCCTTGAGGTGGAGCCCAACCAGTGGTTTTGTAAAACTTGACTAGATGAAGATAATGTCAGCCAAAGTTGACAACTGATCTTGTTCATTTGAGCAGAATCGGAAGTGAAACTTTTGTGGACTTTCCTCTCCATGGTGATAAGAAAATGATCATGCTTTTTCTTGGACCTCAGTCCCTCTGGCTCTCAAGCTCTCTGCCCCATCTTATCTTCCTTTTTCACTAGGATTTCAAGTATTCAAAAGGTTCATGGTGAAAGTCTTTGCATCTGTTGGTTCTGTTCTTCAAAATGTTGGGGCACAATTCAGGAAGAGAGGGAAAGGTTGATAGGTTACGAAATTGTAGTACATTTGCTGTCTGATGATACAATTAAACAAATTACTGAAAGCTCAGCTCATCTCATCTTTTCCCCCACTATAATGCCAATGCTATATGGGTAATTTTTGTTCAAAAAGGCAGCAAAAAGATTATTCATTATAACCAGAGAAACAGCGTGTTATTGCAGGTAACTGCTCTGCTGGAGAGACTGTGTTCCCTACCCTATTATTACAAATTCTAAGAAGGAAAAAGAGATTCCCTTTTCCTTCTTTAACTGCATAAGTAGAAACATACTCTATAGGGCTTGTTGATTATTGAAGCTAATTAGAAACTGTGAAATTTGATTTACATCTGATACAGGGGGAGTTTCATCCTTTAAGAGACAACTCCATGATTCTGCTTCCTATTGCTTTACTTGTGTTCAAGCTGGTGAGTCTGTTTTGGCCTCCTCTTTCTGTGGTGGTGGGTATGTATATTTTTGTAGTACAGTATGCTGAGATTTTTTTATTTTTATTTTTTTAAGGGCTTCATTGATTCAGAAACAGCCCCTCACCTGGCATATCATTTGTAATTTTTGTCAAGATTCTCACAGGTGTTAAATGTAGTATCATAATACTTAGTAACACCCGGCCAGGCTATTACAGAATTACATTTATTTTAATTGATATATGATATAGTTGTCATAAAGAAAACAATCATGCTAATAGCCTTCTTACTCCCCAAATTGAACACAGATCTTTATGGAAAAGGGTAGCAATTATAAACAAATCAATAATTCAGACACAGCTAAATAGAAAATACAATCTTAGGAAATTGCTCTCTGAAGAGAAATATAATACTGTCATTCCTATGTCACTGAACAAATGTATATAATTGGCAGTGTTATGGAAAAAATACTAAGAGAGTTCAGTTAAAATTCCAGCTTTGCCACTTCTTTTCTTTGTAACCTAAAGCAAGTTACATAACTTCCTAGTTTTGCCATCTGCCACAAACTTTAATGAAAATCAATATGAAACACCCATGTAGTGCCTGGTGGCATAGTCGACACTCACTAATTGACAGTTCTTATCACAATAGACTCTTCATTCTCTCTCCCTCTGAAGAAGAATTAGCCCTTCTCCTCTTCCAAATGCAGCTTTTCTGTTTATAGAAAATCATTATTTAGCAATTTGACCTACATTAGTCTATACCTGCCTACTTGATGTCCAGAGCTAAGCTATCTAAATAAGATTTTTGGTAGAGAATAGAAAAAGGTGCAGCAAAAAGTCTAAAACCTTTAATTTGGCTTCGTCTTAGATTTGTCGGCTATCTCTTCTTTGAGCTACTTTCATTTTATGTGGATCATTTTCTCATTGCTCCCCTTCCGCTTTTCTTTGTTCCCGGAACAATTTGTCAGCAAATACTTACCACCATACTTTTTGGCTCACTTTTCTTTTGAAAATTTACTTACTTCAGAAAAGTGTATCCTTGGGATTAAGAGAAAGACATGAAGCAGAAATCACTGTGTCACTCAGGCCAAGGGAGGAAGTGGTCTTCCTCTCGGACTGAACAGCACCTCATACGGTGTAATAAATGAGATGGATGAATAAAGCGCTTATCTTCGTTAGTGTCTCTGCAGTGAATTTTACCATTGTGACCCTTGTATCCGGGGGCAGTTGTAAAAAGGACCCAGGTTTCTTCCTGGTTATATATATATTTTTTTCAGTTTAGCCCTCCTGTGGGCCCTAGAGATACACTCTCGAGATATTTTTCATTTCCATTTTTAAGTAGTGGAATAATCTTAATGAAAGAGAACTGGAAACACTCAAATATTGACGTTGTTGTTTGAGGGCATACACGATCACTGACAACCCATAGCCTCACTAAAGACCGTTCCACATGCTTCTCTGAGGTTTCCATAGACCCGTGGACTGCTCTCCTGGGGCTGTCTTTGGCTGTCCAGTATTCTTGATCATATTACTAACCTGGGACTTTTTAACATAATCATGTGGCTTGACAAAACTTTTGAATTGCTCTGGGCAAAAGGCCTTCCAAGTCAATAAGGTCACGTTGTACATGATTATGATTGGAGAAGTCATTTTAGTTGGGCTGCCATATGTCAGACATGATAAAAAATATTTCATTCTGTCCAAAGTAATATTCTGTCAAAAAATATTGATTCAGCACCCACTATGTGCTGGGCCATGTGCTAGATTCAGATGTTTAGTTTCTACATTCCTGAAGGGAAAATTCTGGTACGATCCAGAGGACAGGGCTAGCCTGCTTATTAAAAAAAAAAAAAAGAAAGAAAAAAAGAATACGTCTTCTTTTCCAGACAAGAAGAATGGCAGGGAGTGGCCTAGTGACAATAGTCATTATTTTGGTGTAACCCATGCCTCACTCCAGCCTTGTTTACCTTCTGATACTATTGAAAGATTAAAAGGTTGTACTTTTCCTACCTCTCCTTGGGATAAGAACCCTTTTAAGCTGTTAGTTAACCCAAGTTAGGATCTGGAATACATTATCAAAGTAAATACACTCATGAAACAAAAGAAACCCCAACAAGCATTCTGATTAACCCCAGTATCAAGAGTGCTTGTCTTTTGTTGCCAGACTAACACTGATAAATTATTCAAGAAAAACAAAAAGAAAACTCTATACCAAAAATAATTTTGCTTTTTATTATATCATTTTGTTTTTCATATTATTAGGTATGCATCACATGATCTCCCATTTTAAATGAAATTCCTTGTTTTTTCATTTTATGTTTTGATTCGTTTTCAAATAGTATTTTAAACTGCTCCAAGATTGCTAGGTAAGATTCCACTCCTTTTGTCAGGAGGAATATTCCTTTTGTCATTAGGAATAACTCTAATAGTTGTAAAGTGACAGAGAAGAACTTTAGAAAATATATTTGTAAGTCAAAAAGAATGTGCTAATGTTTACTTTTGATTATTCACACTTTTTTCCATTCTATTATTTAAATATTGGTAACTTTTATTGTTTCTAACAAAACAGTACTAAACTGCTAAATCTAGTCTTGCAAATTTTCCTTGTTTATATTTCCATCTTAAAAGTCATTCCTCTCCATTTCTAAATTTTTTTTTTTCCTGGTTTCCTGGGGTTCCCCATTACCAGATTTATGTTCTTACTGTTACATTTAGGGGATGTTATGTTCTTTTGCTTAGAAATGTAATACAGTTTGGCTGTGTTCCCACCTAAATCTTATCTTGAATTGTAGCTCCCATAATTGCCATATGTTGTGGGAGAGACCTAATGGGAGATAATTGAATCATAATGGCGATTTCCCCCATACTGTTCTCATGGCAGTGAATAAGTCTCACAAGGTCTGATGGTTTTATAGGGATTTCCCCAGTTTGCTTGGCTTTCATTCTCTTTTGCCTGCTGCCATGTAAGATGTGCCTTTTACCTTCCACCATGACTGTGAGGCCTCCCCAGCCATATGGAACTCTGAGTTTATTAAACCTCTTTTTCTTTATAAATTACCTGGTCTTGGGTATATCTTTATCAGCAGCATGAAAGCAGACTAATACATAATGGAAATGATTTTTTACCCAAAATTTGGTATTTAATTATTAAGCTTTTCTAAATACTTTCTTCTTTGCTCAACAGCAAAGAAGTTGTTGACGTTCTTTCCTATTTCCTAGGTCATCCCAAGACTGCAGCTAAGTAACCTTGAAATAAAACACTGAGCAGTGACATCTCTTATCAGTGTGTCTTGCTAGAATAGACTACAAATGTCAAATCTATTGAGAGGGACTTCTTAAAACATTCTTTCAAGAAAATACCACCACAACCAACTCGAAGATTAACTCTAGCTTCACATTTAATAGTTTTTTAAAATTAAGAAACATTCTCACCTTCATTTAAAAGACATGTGAATCTGTTTTTGTGTGCTAACCCCTTAACTTCTTACCCCTCAAGTACATATATGTTATTGCTCCAAATTAGTTTTTATAGCTAAATAATAAATTTATATATTTAACTTTTAACTGAAATACTAACTTTTTATCTTTCCTTTCCTCAATTTCTGTTAGCACTTCTGAAATACATTGTCTAATTTTAAGTAGCTATGTTTAACATTCGTCTTGTGAAGCAGTCTTCTGTAGGTATAGGAAATTTGTCCCAAATCATATTAAGAGTCATTTTTCACAAAGTTCCTATCTTTAACCCTCATTACATAGTATCCTTGGATATGCAGGCTAAGCATTGTTTTCCATGTACTATGCAATGTTTTGTGTGTGTGTGTGTGTGTGTGTGTGTGTGTGTGTGTGTGTGTGTAATTATTGACCATTGTCAGTATTATATCAGTGATAGTTAGTTCTAAATGGAGCTGGAATGAACACCAAGATAATTGCAATAATGCTAGACTTCCAGTATCCCAAAGAAGAAATGATTTCGTAATTTTTAAAACTTCTTAAAAATAGATATTTTTTTTTTTTGAGACGGAGTTTCGCTCTTGTTACCCAGGCTGGAGTGCAATGGCACTATCTCGGCTCACCGCAACCTCCGCCTCCCGGTCTCAGGCAATTCTCCTGCCTCAGCCTCCTAAGTAGCTGGGATTACAGGCACGCGCCACCATGCCCAGCTAGTTTTATTGTATTTTTAGTAGAGAGGGGGTTTCACCATGTTGACCAGGATGGTCTCGATCTTTCTACCTCGTGATCCACCCGCCTTGGCCTCCCGAAGTGCTGGGATTACAGGCTTGAGCCACCGCGCCCGGCTGAAAATAGATATCTTGAGTGGTAGTGAGTTCTCTATTACAAGAACTATCAAAGCAGAGATAATATCTGAGGTAGGATGTGGAAAGAAGGAACATTGGGTAGGGAATCAGCCTGTATGATCTCTAAATTCCTTTCTAATCCTGGGGTTCATTCTAGACTGGTTTTATTATTTTTGTTTCATTCTTTACTCTGTGTGTACACGCTACTGGTAGGGTTCTAGGGAAATACAGAGATGGATGAGAGGTACTCTTGCGTTGAGAAAGAAGATGTAGCCATGTAAAGTTTTCTACCTGTGAGATGTTGAGGCACAAAGAGAGGACAGATTCATCATAGACTGCAATATCTGGAGAAGGATTTGTGGAAGAGAGACATGGGAGAACAGAGAGGAGAAGGAAGGGCATTTGAGGTAGGACAACCCTTGGAAAGGCTCAGAGCAAGAACAGGTGTCTCAGTGGATGCTTTTTATGCGTTGGTTATTTTAAAGAAAGAACAGAAATCATCCAAAGTGATTACATGCAAACACGGAAAAATTTTTGAAGGAACTTTATGAAAATATTCTAGTTGAAAATTCAGGGTAAGTTCCAATTTTTATTGTGACTTTTCCTGTCTTATGCAGCATTCCCATAGTAACAACTTCCATTAACATATAATATGTAAAAGGAAATATTACTTTGGGCTATCACTACTAATCAAGTATCCAGTTAAATTAGAAATAAGTCAAATACAAACTTTCATAACAATAATAATAAAGATAGAATAGCTGAAATTTATTGGATGTTTTCTGTGGGCATTATTCATTTAATTTCCTTAGTATTCCTATCTACTTTAGGTAGGTACTATTAATATTCAAGCTTCCAGACATGGAAACTGAGGCCTGGAGAGCTTCAGGTTTACATAATTTGTAACAGTATAGTGAGGATTCAATATTAAGTTGGTGTCTTGCATAATCACTCAGAGGTCAGTGATATGTTTGTATTTATTATTAGTGACACTTTTTTTTTCCAGCAGGATTTTTCCAGATGTCAGAGCCTTAAAAATGTAACTAAATCCAGACAGCCATATTTGTTAATCTGCATATGAAAAAACAACGTTGTAAAGCAGCTACCCCATGAGATCTAATTATATTCTTCTAGAACTTAATAGGTTGAATTTACTTGTTCACTATAACTTTACCATGCTGATACCAAATATAAGTTGTATGCCATGATTAAGTGTTCTGTAGCTGAAAGGGGAAGACTGTCATTGATATTCAGTATGTTGATGTATTCAACAAATATCTTCCTAAAATGATTTCAAAAGTGTATATAATTCTTCATGAATTAAGATTTTTTCTTAATCCTCTTGTAAAATTATTACAACTAATTATGAGAGAAGTAGTATTACCTGTTTTCAATAAATGAGGAAGTTGAGGCCTGACAGGGTTTAATTAATTTGCAAAACAGAAACTAACCTCCACCATTGCAGATGCAGATGACTTCTCAAATTTCTCTTCTTATAAGACTTATTTCTTCATTTAAATAGTGATTTTAAAGCAATTTAAGACATTAAATGAGATACTTTCATAGTAGCTTTAAAGTGCAGATATTTCTAGAGCTACATAATTATACCATTTCTAGAAATGTAAGCTATTGCCATCTTAAATTCCTTTATTAACCCTGACTCAGAAGTTCTCAGGCCTCAGTGTTATCATTTACCCTCACTTGCCCATTAATTTTTTTTTTTCTTTTTTGAGATGGAGTCTCACTCTGTTGCCCAAGCTGGAGTACAGTTGTGTGATCTTGGCTCACGGCAACCTTTACCGCCTGAGTTCAGTGATTCTCCTGTCTCAGCCTCCCTAGTAGTTGGGATTACAACCAGGTACCACCATGACCAGCTATTTTTTTTTTTTTTTTGTATATTTAGTAGAGACAGGGTTTCACCATGCGGGCCAAGCTGGTCTCAAATTCCTGACCTCAAGTGATCTGCACACCTTGGCCTCCCAAAGTGCTGGGATTACAGGCATGAACCACTGCACCTGGCCCCATTAACGTTCTTCTCCTGAGAGAGCCTCTCCAAGAATGTTCTCTGAGAAGTCAAAATCAGGTCCCTCTTCAGTGTGGCTTTTTGTTCTACCTACTCCATTCTCTTTAGCTTTAGTGTTCCTCATTTTCTGAGATATAATGAAAAGTAGGAGCAAAAAGGGAGAAAAAGCTTTAGAGCTGCATCCCTTTCTTTTAAAGTATCAAACCATATCTTCTACTCCCAAGTGCTCTCTTACGGGTTTACCTGCTCTTTAAGATAATTTTGTCTTCACCAGCTGATGTTGGACTAAATCTACTTCACTACTTACTAATTAGCCTACTTAAGACACTTAACATATGATTTATTTTGAAGAAAAACAACAATAAAAACAAAACAAACATCTTGCAACTTTTCTATTTAGAAAGTGAGAGTAACACTCAAAACAATATAAATTCAACATTAAAACAATGCATTATATTGTATTTTTATCATGGATTAGAGTCACATTCTTGTATCCACTAACATTGACAGAGTTAAGCCTCTCCAGAAGGTCTTTCCCTTTTCATCTCTTCGCTGGACTTCCTTGGATAAATACCAACTTGCAAGTTAACCTGAGTTCAATTTATTTAGGAAAGGCAGGAATAGTACATACATTTTTTTCATTTATTTTCCAATTTTTAAAATATTGAGTAGTTTTGCATCATCTCATAAAGGTGATCAATGAAGAGCTGTTGTTTAATTAGCATTTAAACTCAGTGATCCATTGCAATTTTTTTTTAATTGGTACACAGATTGCCCTGTTTTTGGTAGTGGAAGCTTCTTCAAGTCGATTCCTGTTTCCTTCTGACATGGACTCATTATGTCAAGATACACCAGGCTCTTCTTGTGCACTTTATGCTAGAGACATGGGATCATCCATTTTTCTAAAGAACCCTGCTTCCTTTGATTGAATTTTTCTATTCTGTGCTACATTTTGAATCTTACACCACTGTATCTTATGCCTTGTATTCCTCCAGCTTAAAACCTTTTATATTCCTTATCACAGATCCAGCCTTCTCATTACAACTCAGCAAAGTGAGCCTCTCCCCAATAGGTTTTAAAGCATTCTCGTTCAAGGATTCCCAGTATACTAAAAGCTTGTAGTTTCTTGAATTCAACACTCACTTAATCCCTAGACACATTTTCTACCTTTGGAGAAGCTAGAGGTGGGACTTGAGAAGTAGTAGTTTTACATTTTAGCTAGTCCATCAGCTTGCTAGGATTCCCTTCTGATTTTGTCTCAGATTTTCTGCATTTGTTTTAAGTAAGTGTTGAAAATGGACCCCTTGGACCTAGTCATTTGGAAATAAGTAGAAAAGTGTTCAAACTGTATGGTATTACATTTGTGTGCTTTAAAACTTCTTTGTCCAGCAGTGAGAAATCTATTTTGCATTTAAAGTGCTTGTTGGACTCTCAGTAGATTAATTTTATCATGTAACACGATGACCAGAAGTTTGAAAAATACTGGTCTAGTTTAACTTCTCTCTCAATATATAGGTAAGAACTGGATCTGTCAGTGAACGACCTGCTAGAGAGTAGAAAACCGGTGGATTTCCTTGGTACAAAATGGACACTGTTCTCAAGGTGGAAGGTGCCAACCTTCCCAAGCTCATCAGAACCCACACATTCATCTTATTAGCTATACAATCAGGGGTTAATATTCCTTCGATCTCATATTTTTGGGAGGCAAAGAACCAGACAGTTTCCCCTGATAGTTTCACTGTAGGATAGATATTAAATGGAACTTTCTCCTTAGGCAAAAAGACCGTTTTATTCATCTAATTTCCTAATTAAGTAAATCAAACTTACTTTTAACTTAAATATTAAACTGTTAATTTTCACTCTTATCCTAAAACACTCCCTTGGGCTTGTAAGACTCAATCACCTCGAATTTATCTGTCAAATGTGTTTCTTTCCTTGGGTTTATCTGCATGACATTAAATAAATACTTTGAACTTTTCAACTTTTCAAACAATTGTCTTGAGTTGACGTGGCTGATCCAGCCTCCGTGCCTCTGTGTGCAGTGTGTGCCAAGTGCCTGAAAGTGACTTGGCTTTCCTTGAAAATGTCTGAGTGCAGGCAGAGAAAGTATTTTAAAAAACCAAAAATTAGGAATAAACAGAAAATTCACTCTGTCTTCAGGAAGTTATGGTACTTTTCGGTTTGCCTTATATATACATATGTGCTTTTCAGATGAACTATGTTCATACTGATATAATATACATTTTGCCTGCCAAAATACTTTGGTATGGTAAATAATTCTTATAAGCAGAATAAAAAAATTGTACAGAAAACTAGCTAAGTACTGTTTGATGATTGATACTTGTGTATTTTTAATCGTCTCTATTTCTTTCTTAGGTTAAATTTCCCTGGTTTTCTCTTCCTACTTACTATCTCTTTCCTCACATATGGCTCTAGGAGCTTCTCCAAGAAAGCAGTTTGCTTTGAAGATATTTTATTTCTGCTCATAAAGGATTCTTCTTTTCTACTATTAGAAATAAAACCACAATAAAATCCTAATAGGATCCAATCCCTTCCTTGCCCTTTGTATGTTTGGAAATCTCTCCGAAGTCAGTTTTATAAAGTCAAATTTGGAGGTTTGAAGTCCAGAGATGTCTCTCTGGTGTTGTGAGGACCAGGCACTTGTACAGAGAGCACCTTATGACCAAGCTGCAAGCATACAGAATCGTACTTTCTGAATATGCTAGAAGAGTATATATTTGAAATTTTAAATTATTTCTATCCTATAGTAACCAATTAATTTTTAATGAATAACACGCATTATTACACACATATATTATACTAGCATACCTGTATATGTGCATCAATAATAAGGTTTAAGCACTCAATTTTGAACAGCAATAAGGAACTTAAAATTTCTGTTCTACAAAATAAGAGTTTCAAATTTCATCAGTCATATTTTATGTTGAGGCAAATGTACTTGGCTTTTTTTAAGAATGATACCTTCTGGCCTGGTTTACAAAAGAAATTGGGTGAAATCCTCTAAAATATTTGTCAGCTTTGCCATTATAACACACCTTGCATTCAAGGGTTGCAAATGATTTACTTTCTAAAAAAATTATGAATTAGAACAGATTAAGTAATATCTTCTTTTTACTTTCTTGGATCATGACAAAATTTTAAGTGCTAGAAAGGGGGATGAGTGTATCAAGCAAGTTGATATTTGCACATGATTTCTGGCTTCTTTGTTTTCACAGCTTTTGATGCTTATACTTACCAGTGTCCGATTTATTAGTTATTTACATGCCTGTGAAATGTGTTATTATAAAGTCTAGTCCCTTATTCCCCTAATGCTTATTTTCCACACATTCTGTCACATTTTTTATTTCCACAATATTTTGGGGCTACACAGAATTTAGGGAACGAGCATGAATATGTGCCAAACATGTAAACATAATCCATGATACTCATCATTCGGTGGAGGAACATGCTGATTCTAGAGCCGGAAGAGGTCCTTGAGGACGAGTAGGACACCAAACAGTACAAACCTGATGATGCCCCCACACACTCCTACATTATGTGGAAAGGTAGAGACTTTCTGTAGTTAACGCTATCTTTTGCATGAAGCTCATGCTTTATCTTCATTCCTAGACTTGATTTGAAATCTATGCTACTCTTTCAGATTTATGAAAAAATATACTTTTAAAATTTTGTTCAAAATTGTGGCCTTGATTTTTAATAGCCTACATATGATATACTTTAAATTAGTTGTTTTAAGATACTGCATTCAAATTAGAAACCTACTATAATTTCCCAAGTTTTTCTGGTAATGGGAAGGCCCTGTAAAACATCTTTTATATGCAGTGGGCTCTACAAATATTTACTTTTTTTTCACCTTTAAGAAACTGGTTGAAAATTGTAGAATTAGACTTTGAAGCTGTGTAGTGTATTTTTGGACTATTACAAATCTATCTAAATCTACAACCTGCTAGGAAAGATCGGATCCCTTCCAGCTTGTGATTGTAATATATGATTTGTGTGGACTCTAGTCTGTCTCACAAATGCATTTAGTATTTTCTGAACTGAGCTTCTGTTCTGTGCCAGTCAGGTTTCTCACTGTGCATGTTCAGTCCACTGATTGACTGACTGAGAGCCAAATTATTCTCACTAACACATACTCAATTCCCAACTACTACAGAAAAGATGGACTCTGGGGCCAAAATTGGACCCTCACTAACAAAGCTTGCTTTCTGCCAGTAGTCGTACTTACACAGTGAATGAAAATTCAGTGACCTATATTCTTCCATTTAAATCCTTAAGATTTTAAATTAAAACTTTGTCAACAGTAATTCTAACCATACTGAGGCAAAAAGAGCCTTCCCTGCAATCTGGCAGCACTAAATATAATTCATAACTATCAAAAATCCGTTTTCTCTGCATAACTTTTAAGAACGCTCCTGATGTCTTCAAAATTCCATGCAATTTTCTTTAAAAGTTGGTTTGGAATGCCACTGTGCATCTTGAAGCCCACATACAGGGAGTTAAATTACAGCAATAGCATATTTCTCAAGCACCATATAGTTGCAAATCCTTTATCCTGAAGTACATAGTAAAGGATTTTCTCCTTGAACAGTGAAGAAAGTTGAACTTTGGGGTTGTTTCAATTTAACACATGATGTGCTGCACACTTAAAGCTGTGTTTTGACTTTCCTGCTTTTTCTTCTTTATTCATCCCTGCTTCCCGTAAAAGGAGTTAAGTATGTAATACTGATTATAAAACTGGATCCACCTTATCACTGTTTTCAAAGCATCATATACCTGCACTGGCTAATGTAAGTACTTCCTTTTCAGTGGGTTAATCTAAATACAGAGTAGAAGGCTGTTTATTCTCAAAATCATTTCTATCACTTTATCATAACCACTGCTGTTCTTCCCTGTGTAAATGGCATCACTATTCACCTTGTTACTTGGCCAAAACTTTGATCTCCCTGATGCTTCTCTTTCTTTCTCCCTTTCATCACATCCATTTGCAAACCAGGTCAACTCTATCCTCAAAATATATTTCAAGTAGAGCCAGATCCACTGATAACTGTGTTAACCACTTAACTGAATCTCCTATTTGTCTTGTTCCTATCTTATAGTCTATTTATCACAGAGCAGCTTCAATGAACATTCTAAAATATTTTTGAATGAATTAGAATGTTATTTAAATTAACTTTTTATGACTTCAGCAATGTAGTGTTTATCCTGGGTTACATATAGACCTAAAACCAAAAGAAACATTAAAATTTAAACATGATGGTGCCTTGCATGCCATTTAGTTTAGATTCAACTCAATATTTAGACATTTAGCCACCATAGGCCACACTTGGCACAGTGTACTCAGCAAGACAAGAGCCTTAGCTTACTGCAGGGCAGCGTCAGGGTCAGGTGGTTAGCTTCTGTAGGAGCCTTTGTGGTAGTCCCGCATCACGGTTCACCCAGCAGTCAGGAGGCTCTTCTTTTCCCCACCAGATGAAGGCTCAAGTGTAAGGAGGTAAGATCCATATAGCATGGATACAGGCATTGCCCTGGCTTAGAAGCTTCAATCCCCCACAAACAAGTATGTCTTGGAACAGTCAACAGGCATAGTTTCCAGAATTCCCACACATTATAAGTCCAGTTATAAGAATGATTGCATTCAGGTAATCGAAAGCAATGTTGTTCCCATCAGGTATTTATAGTTCTTTCAAACAAGACAGATGCTATTTATCAATCAGGGGTCATTGTTGCAATAAGTAATAATAGTTGCTTATAATAACATGGTTAAAATACCATTTTAGAATTGCCAGAGAAAATCTGGGAAGTTAACCAAAGGTCAAATTTTCATGGAAAAGGTTTGTTAGCTCTTACCCATTGTAGGAATTTGTTAATCAGCTTCAGATTTGACTTTAAATGTAAAAATGATTCTATACATAATAGAGGGCAGATATTTAACCACCATCCATACCATATTTTTTATTTCCTCTGCTCAGCATGCTTTTTAAGAGAACATTTATCATACTCCTAAAATTGAGACAAAGGAGGTAGGACATATGAATAGATGACAGGGCTGATTCGGAAATCCTCCCGTCCAGCCTCTGGTCCAAGTTGGACCAGCCAGTCTTGGCTTCACCTGGGACTCTGATACATTACATATGGTCTAGGCATAAGCACCATTAGATTTCTATTTTATTTTTGCATGAGGGAGAAAACCTAGCTAATACAAGGCAGCAAAATCACCCAGAATCTTGCTTGTGCCTATTCAGTCTGGTCTCCAAATGACACAGTAAAAGAGAAAAAGAAATATCATTGAAAATTTGACGCTCTAGCAATCTGCTTTGCTACTGTTGGGAACACTGGCAGACGAGCACCTAGTATCCCCTAAACAGCATAGAGTGTTCTTGGTAAAAAGTGGTCAGTCTTGCAAACATCTTTAAAAACAATGTTTCTATTATCTAATTTCTTAGGGCTGGGAATGAGGAATCAGAATGGAAACTTCCTAGATAAAAGGAATATTTGTGGGAAAATATTGCAAGAACGTATTCTATAATATGCTACGAATTCTGTCTAGAAGTATTTCCTACTAGACTGATGATTGATTCTGAGATTATGAAGGACAGAAGTTTCAATGGCATCCTACAGAATTGGGCTAAAAATTTTTCAAGCTTCAGAGCTATAGGAGCTGTGAGAAAATGCTGATTCCTCTGAAGCCTCAATTATCATTCAGAAGAAAACTGAGGCCCAGTTTTTCCCAGCTCTAGAACCAGAACCAAGCTGTCCTCTGTCACAGGATGGAATACTTTTCCTCCCATTGTTTAACTATGGCACCTCTTCCTCCTCTTTGCCCAGAAGCTTTTCTGTGAGAACACCAGACATACCTTTACTCAAAAGGGGTAGAAAATATGAGTATTTTGCAATTAAATCATGTTGTATGATAATGGAATATTATTTCATTTCTATAATGTAATGATTTTAGAAATGTTCTTTATTAATTTCTTATATAAGCTTTTTTGAAATAAGATACAATTTCTTACCTAATTATTTAGAATAAGTAGGATTACATTATTTTTTAGTTTATTAAAAATGGGGAAAATTGTGTTCATTAAGTGAAATGTATGAGGCTTTCACACACAAATATTTGTTAAAATATCAAATCATATTTTAGTTTACCCAGATTCTTGAATAATATTTAACTGGCTATACAATATTAGGAATTAAAATATGTTCTGTGTATTTTGAAGATATTATTCCACTGTCGTCTGGCTTGCATTATGCTGAAAGAGCTGCGAATCTTTTTTCCTTTGTCTTTTTCTTTGCTTGCAATATCTTCTTTTTACTTTTAGTGTTCCACAGCTTTTCTGTTATGTCTCTTTGTATGTGTTTCTGTTTATTTATAGGTCTTCCTTAACCTGAGGACTCAGTTCTTTAATTAGTATTGGGAAAGTTTCAATCATTATTTTCTCAAACATTGCCTTTTTCCCATTGTCTCTATTCTGCACATTTAGTCATATATTAGACCCTCTCATGCTATGTTTTTAATCTATTAACCTCACTTTTATTTTATCCATCCCTATGCTGTAATGTGTGTTATTTACACATCTATTTTATGATTTGCTGATTTTTTCCTTCAGCCCTGTTCAATTTGCTCGGTAAGCTATCTGTTGCATTTTTTAAATTTCAGTGATCATCTTTGTACTTTCTAGAAATTGTGATTCTTTTTCATAAATCTGCTTTGACTTTTTTTCATGGTAACATATTATTTGCTCATGTTTTCAACTCTTTATTTCACAGTTTGAATATACTTTTACTACATTTATGTCTGATAATCTCAAATCTGAAGTCTTTTAGGATTTTATTCTTTTATTTCTTCTTTTTGCCGACTCTCATTCATAGTGACTCGTGTTTTTGTTTTGTTTTTAATTGTGAGCTTCTATTTATCTTTATCTATGGGAACTCAATGTGACCTTTGTTAATGGATATGCCTTCAAACATCTATGGTTTACTCCACCAAGAAATCTGGGACACTACCGGTTTGGACTACTTTCAGTTTATTTCTTGGGCAGGGTTTCCAAGAGCAGAAGAAAAGGGTGATTCACTCTCTACGTTCATGTGGTTGGCCTGTGACTTTAAATCTCAGAGGAGATATTTTCCCCCCTTATCCCACATGGCCATTAAACTCAGGCCACAAATATTAGCAAGTTTCCTCAAGGTAGCTGTGGCATTCATACCTAATTTTACGTCCTTAGCTTTTTACATTTACTTTATGGACATTTATATATCGTAAAATTCATGCATTTTAAGTGTGCATTTTTATTATTTTAGTAAGTTTGCAGAGTTGTGAAATCATCACAATTAAATTTTAAAACGTTTTTTCACTCCATTAAGACCCTCTTCTCTATTTACAGTTGATCAGTGTTCCTGTTCAACCTCAGGCAACTAATAATACTGTTGCTAAATAATATTCCATTTTATGCCTGTACCACATTTTTTTTTATCCTTTCACAAGTTGATGGACATTGGGTTATTTCTACTTTTTCGCTATTATAAATCATGCTGCTATGAACATTCTCATGCAAGTTTTTAACTTGAACATATGTTCTCATTTATCTTAGGTAGACACTTAGGAAAAGGATTACTGGGTTACATCATAAATTTTTTCTTACTTTCTTACTAAGTCAGGTATGTATTTTTAAAAATGCGAATTTTATTTTATCCATCATTTCTATCTATGTTGAAGTGGGAAAAATTTGCAGCAGGTCTGGAGCACAAGAGTTTTTGAAAGAGAACTGGTTTTTTGTTTGTTTTAAATCTATAAGAGAAATTTGCAATTTGAAATTTATGTCATTTGAAAATATTCACTTGCAAGGTAATGATCATATTTTTGGATTTCTCTTTTTGTTTTTAGTTATTAGAATCATCAAGTTTCTTTAATAGCACAAGAGGAAAAATTTCAATAGGATGTTTAAAGTATTAGCCAATATTTTTTTTTTAAGTTCTGGGACATAGGAAACTAACCTTAAGAAACTAAATTTCTGCAGGCGTGGTGGCTCACACCTGTAATCCCAGCACTTTGGGAGGCCGAGGTGGGTGGATCACGAGGTCAGGAGATAGAGATCATCCTGGCTAACATGGTGAAACCCCATTTCTACTAAAAATACCCCCCCACAAAAAATGAGCAGGGCATGGTGACATGCACCTGTAGTCCCAGCTACTTGGGAGGCTGAGGCAGGAGAATAGCTTGAACCCAGGAGGTGGAGGTTGCAGTGAATTGAGATTTTACCACTGCACTCCAGCGTGGGTGACAGAGCAAGACTCCATCTCAAAAAAAAAAAAAGAAACTAAATTTCCTTCTGTATTTTCAGCCAAATAAATATATTTTTAATTTACTCAAATATTTAAGTACAGAGTACTTAAATTCTACCTTTTTATTATGAGAATTAATTTAAAATGATGAAGCAATTTAATTAGGAATTAATTCCATTTTGCAGACATGGTTTTGACTTATGCTTTTATTAAAAACATAAAAGCATTCCCACATATCCTTCTTATTTCTCTGTTTGGGGTTTTTCTTTCCCTAAATTGGCTCAAAACTATTCAGTAGTTGAAT
Source organism: Saimiri boliviensis (assembly GCF_048565385.1). NCBI lineage: Eukaryota > Metazoa > Chordata > Mammalia > Primates > Cebidae > Saimiri > Saimiri boliviensis. The sequence goes on from NC_133449.1 coordinate 202,216,522, forward strand.
AGTTGAAGTTGTTATATATATATGTGTGTGTGTGTGTGCATATATAAATTACGCAGCTAGCAAAGTGTTCTACCACATGTGAAGAAAATCTTTCTTTTTACCTTTAGATTGTTTAGGGCTTGGCGGTCAACATTTTAATATTATTAGTTGCTTTGAAGTTTTGTTTCTATGGATCAGTTTAATGAATATGTACACAGCTATTTTGTAATTTCCTGTGTATATTGTAAATTAAAGGGAGCACAGGTGTGTTTAAATGTTTATCTGTCGTGTAGGAGCACTTAGGATTCAAGGGCTTGTGCTGGATTCTATTTCACTAGCCAAATGCATTAAAATAATTTATTGTGCTATGTTTCTCTTTTTCTTTTCAACAAAATCATTTTTGCAAGATCTTTTAAAATGGATGTTGTTTTCATTCATGGAAAATTTCAAGAACAGAAGGTTGATTTAAATGCTTTTAACTAATCATTTAACATTAATGCACTGAATCATTGTGGAGATGCTGAAAGCAATTTAAGGTTCTGGTATATGATACTCTCTAGTGAGATTTTATTGTCTTGAGATTCTGGCATATCTATCTTAATACAAAGTTGAAGATAGAGTTTTTATTCAGTGTATGGATTACATTAGTATAGGATGTTATGAAATTTATTTTTCCATCAAGTGTATGTATTAAATTTTAGCAGTAATCAGATATCCATTGTCATTTGTAAAATATTGTTATTCCTTCTGAGTGTGCCATCTAAGAAGAGACTTGATTTTCCTTGGTAGAGTCTGAAACGAACAAACAGAAAAGGTGATTAACATGCAGCTCTAAATAGAATTGTTTTTTTATAGTACTGTTGCAAGGAACCTGTCTTCATCTTCTCCCTGCATACTTTTCATTACCAAGTGTACCCACATCTTTCTATTTTCACCCTAGCCTGGTGAAGCCTTAGCAGCATGTGTATAAGAAGCTTCTGGTTAGACCAGAAGTCAGTTCATCTTCAGGGCTGCCAGGGTGAAGTTGTTATTGATATTATTATTCACATATGCATACACACAATAATAAAAACACAGCAGTTTTTATTTATACAGCTTGCTAGACACAACAAATCTAGAAGGGAGGAGGCATTATCCTCATTTTACAGATAAGAAAACAGGAATCCAGGAAAGTTAAGTAAATTGCCCAAGATTATACAACTATAAGTAAAACTCATTCACATAATCACTATTCCCAGGCTATCCTGACTTTTTGGTTTGGGAGAATTTCCTAGTTTCTATCCACCTTGTCTAGACTTTCATTATCTCCTTTTATTGATTCTTAATTAGTATGCCTATTTGTTTCTTTGCCTTGACTGTGGTATACGAATGAATCTCCACTTCAGAATGTTGAACAGATCACACTTAAGCACCAAAGACCATGTGTATTCACTTATCCATTCATTCAATCAACCAGGAAGTGTTTGTTGAATATTTATTATGTGTAAAGACCTCTATATTTGGGGGGAGCATAAAGATAAAGATAGATGTGTCCTTTTGCTTATACCCTCTTTGAGAGCAAGGTCTGAGTTGTATCTGTGTGTGTGTGTGTGTGTGTGTGTGTGTGTACATGTGTTATTTAGAAATATGCGAATGAAGGGAAGAATTGCAAGAAGCAGCTAAAAGAGTTGAAAGTGGCTGCCTTAGGGAAGTGTAGTTTGAGTATGTGGGGGCATGCATCATGAGACTGCTAGTTGTAGTTCACTTTAAAAATGTGTGTGTCAGGCCGGGTGCGGTGGCTCCAGCCTGTAATCCCAGCACTTTGGGAGGCCGAGGCAGGTGGATCACGAGGTCAAGAGATCAAGACCATCCTGGTCAACATGGTGGAACCCTATCTCTACTAAAATACAAAAAAAACATAAGCTGGGCATGGTGGCGTGTGCCTGTAATCCCATCTACTCACGAGGCTGAGGTAGGAGAATTGCCTGAACCCAGGAGGCGGAGGTTGCGGTGAGCCGAGATCGCGCTATTGCACTCCAGCCTGGGTAACGAGAGCGAAACTCCATCTCAAAAAAAAAAAAAAAAAAAAGTGTGTATCTGTATGTGTGTCTGTGTGGTGTGGTGTGTATATGTGTTTCCGACAAAAGTAAAAACAAAAATAAACAAATTTCCAAAAAGTATCCTACACTTTAGTAAAATGGCAGAGACATAGGGACAATGTTAGATATTTCAGAAACATAAGAGTCTTGCATGGCCAGTGCCTAAGATATGGAGGGTAAAAGGCGTAATTCTCTCAATCAACAAATATTTGTCAGAAACCTAGTACTTGTCTATCCCTGTGCTAGATACTATGGACACAAAGATAAAATATCATTATTCTTATCTTCATCCTACTCACTCTCTCTCAAACTAATCTTGGGGGCTATAGGCCTATGTAATGTAATATGACAAGTGGGCTATATGATGATATGCATCTACCAGATACCTGGAAAGTATAGACAAGGTCCTCCCAAGTCACCTGGGGCTGGCACTGACGGCAAGGAGAGATCACCAGCAGACATGGAGGGAGACAGGGCAGGAGTGCTGCTCAAGCTTGGCCTGATTGGGAAGGGCAGGGTATTCGCCTTCAGTATTTATACTTTATGGTGGAGAATTATCTGAGATAAGAGTGAGAAAGGAGTTTGGAGTAAGGTGTTGTCAACCTTTAACTCTGAGTTTAGGCTCTCTGCTATAAATGTTAGGAGTTATTGGAGATGTTTGAAGAGGCGAGTGTCAAGTCAAATTTAACCTTGCAGTGATAGAACTTTAGCAATGGTGTGGAGGATAGATTGCACAGAGAAGAGCTTCATGAAGAAACCAACAGTAAGGAAGATATTAGAGTACTTGAGGATGACAAATTTCAGGTTTCTCAGGATTTTGCTTTTGACTCTCTGACCTCAAAAATTTTATGACATGTATGTTGAAATCTGGTATTCTAGTGATACCGTATCAGTATCACTGTGTTTACTTAGACTTTATATTTATATATTAGAAATTTATTCACAATATGTATATTTAGAATTAAGATATTTAAATATTATCTCTGCAGATTATAAAATTAATGGCCAAAATATTTCGGGTAGCACCGTAACTTGCTAAATACCTATTGTTTAGTATCACATGAACATCTGTGACTCAGAAAGCAGTTTGCAAATGGAATTCTTAATGAAGTTTAACCCTTCATGTTTGAGTTGAAGAAAGTAATGGTTATGTATTGTCACTTGCCTAAAATGTCTTTGATTCTTATTGTTGGCCAACACTACCCAATGGAATTTAATGGAAGTCACAAATGTGAGCTACATCTGTAATTTAAAGTGTTCTAGTAGCCACATTGAAAACAGTGAAAAGAGAGTGGTGAAATGTATTGTAATAATATACTTTATGTAATACAATGAAATCAAAGTATTATTATTCCAGAATGTAATCAATTTAAAAATACTGATGAAATGTTTCACATTCTTTACTTATAGCAAGTCTTTGAAATCGGTTATATATTTCACATCTATAACACATCTCAGTTTGGGTATCCGTGTTTCCAGTGCTCAGTAGCCGTGTGTGTCTTTGGGCAGGGTAGCTCTAGAATAACCTTCTGTAGTGTTAAAACCCCACTTCAGGGCTGGACACAGTGGCTCATGCCTGTAATCCCAGCACTTTGGGAGGCCAAGGTCAAGAGGTCAGGAGTTCGAGACCAGCCTGACCAACATGGTGAAACCCCATCTCTACTGAAAAATACATAAAAATTAGCTGGGCATGGTGGTGGCGCAAGCCTGTAATTCCAGCTACTCCAGAGACTGAGGCAGGATAATTGCCTGAACCTGGGAGACAGAGGTTGCAGTAAGCCAAGATCGTGCCACTGCACTCTAGCTTAGGTGACAGAGTGAGAAGTCGTCTCAAAAACAAAACAAAACAAAACAAAAACCGTCCACTTCAGGATTCATTCTAAATTTATTGAAACAATAGAAAATGGCTGTCAGTGTGGACTTTAGTTTCTTTCTTTGTGGCAAATATGCAAGCAGTTGCTGAACGTGGATTTTATTTTGTTTATTGTCTTAGTGACTCAGGGTGTTGATTTATCCATCTAGTTAACAGACCTTAAGTTCACCTCCTATCTCATTCTTCTGAGGCTTTTCCTTTCTTTTTATAATCACATGCTTTTGTTCTCAGTCTTAGTCACATTTATAAATAAAGCAGACTGTTCATCTGACATCTTGGAAGGCAGACAGGAACATCAGACAGAGAAAGAAAAAGGAAACCATCTCCTTTGTAACTGCTTGCCCTCTTGTAATGAAACCTATATTATTTGATATGATAATGAATTCTTGAAATTGTTTTCAAGATACCATCTCCTTAATACTCTTGGGTAATGAATAGTGAGAAGCACTGTTCCCTCGTTATGATGCTTGGAGGGGTCTTGGGCACCCATGTGGAGTAGAGCCACTGTAGAGAACATACATCTGAATTGCGGGCTTTGCGGTATGACAAACTCTTGCAAATGATGACATGTTACAGAATATCAGAGTTCAGCATTTCAATTTTACTTATAAGTTAGGATGGAGCAGAGAGACCAGCTCTAAGTATTTTGTTAGCAATTTACCATACATTGGATCCCTTAGTCTTCACAGTTATCAACCTTCAGTATCTGTATTATTAGTATTATACTGGTAAAGAAATATGCCCAGAGTATTTGCCTATGTTGCCTAAGGATACAATGTCAATAGTAGAAACAGGATTTAAAACCAGATCTCACTGACCCTAAACCTTCTGCTACGATATACTGCCCGCTTAGATAAAAATCTTTCATCTCTGAGCACTCCATGCTGTAAGTTTTCAGTGGGGAATGGTGCAAAGGGACCAGGAGACAGTTTCCAGTCTCAGCCCTGTTATTAACTGGTTGTAAGAACGTGCATATTCCTCAAATTCCCTCTAATATTTTACATCTGCATCTGTCACAGACAATATGCTAAGGGTAGTGATGTTAAAAATTGAACCCGTTTTTCCAGGAGAGGTGCCACAATGAAATCAAATTCTCTCTGCCCCCCAAAATTACCATCTGCTTAAAGAAGTTGGAGATTTCAATGCTTTGGAGTCAAGCAGGCCTAACTTCAGAACCCAGCCTTGTGCCTTAATATCTGTGTGAAGACAAGCACATTATTTAGTCTCTCTGGATCTCAGTTCCTTCACTGTAAATTGATCTGCGGTAAAGAATTAATGAGAAAATGTAGTAGATATATTTTATTCTTTGAGAGTTTTACTTGTAAAACATTTCTTATCTAAAAGTTAAATCATTAGTGTTGGGTGATACACATTGGCTCATACCTATAATTCCAGTACTTTAGGAGCCCAAGTGGCTGGATCACCTGAGGTCAGGAGTTCTAGACTAACCTGGCGAAACTCTGTCTCTACTAAAAATACAAATATTAGCCAGGCATGGTGACGCACACCTGTGGTCTTAACTACTCAGGAGGCTGCGACATGAGAGTCACTTGAACCCAGGAGGTGGAGGTTGCAGTGAGTTGACATCTTGCCACTGTACTCCAGCCTGGGTAACATAGGGAAACTGTCTCAAAAAAAAAAAAAAAAAAAAAAAAATAGTGTCACAGGAATTCAGAGAAAGACAAAGACAATTTAATAGTTGGAGTGTTATCAGGGAAGATTTCAGGAAAAAAAAATGAAAATTTAGGCTGGTAGAGAAAGGAAGGAAGAACTTGGATAGGAAAACTCAGCAAGGCAGAGTGATAGTATATGAAACAAAGGGAAAAAATCAGGCATGGCATATATTAGGAAATTTGGCATTTGTCATGCTTTTTGAGCATTTATATATGATCAGGTTGCTGAGTTTTTAGTCAAAGCTAACCATAAAATTAAGTAGCTGCTTCTGCCTGAACGTACAATGTAGCTTAAAAAAAATAAAAAGAATGTATCTGTTAAGGTGGATTGTCTTTTATAGACTCAGCCACTGCACTGCGCTTCATCAACTGGAGATTCTGATTTTTGGGGCTGCTTCATTGTCTCAATTTTCCACATCTATATTTTTCCATTTTTCATATTTGATGTCCTGAACTTTTACCTTCTTTTAGAATAACAGCTTTGTGCTTTGTATGAGATTTCACAGAACTAATTTAAATGCTCATTGATTTAATACTATTTATTTAATTTATATAATGTTATTTATTTTTATTTTATAACATTATTAAATGAGGCCAGATTACTTTAATTTCTAAGTATAAATTTCATGTGTTTTTCCAAAATAAGTATTTTAAAGATACTGAATAAATTTATAAAAGCCTTCAGAAATTTGAGTTGATTTGGCTCTGGTTACATTGATACACATACACACACAAAAAAACTCTTATGAAACTTTTGATATTTTTTTTCTTAAAAGTAAGAGAAAGTTTGTCTTCTCTCAAATAAGTCCTACTAGAATTAATGAAGACTGCATTCTGGGTTTTTGGTTCTTTTGGTTTGACTGATAGAGTTTAAATATCCTATATGAAAGAGTTCATTTAGCCATGCTTACCTCTCTTATGGGAGCTAAGTCATATGCAAGATTATTCCAAATTCTTCAAACAGAATGTATTTTAAATAAATCAGGTTAAATAGGAAATAATTGGCTTTTAAAACATTTAAATTAGAAGAACGACTTCTGTATTTTATATATATTTATAAATGTGAAAATATTTTTCTAATATATAAAAGTTAAGCAATAGCAGAACGGTGTAGGTGATTCAGTGTTAAAATACTATAGTACCATTTAAGTTCCTTTTCTGCTTTAAAAGTCTTTTTATTGATGTAAATACAGAGAAATTGAACATCTATCATAAGTATGCAGTTTGGTGAATCTTCACAAACTGAATACACTCTGTAACCAAAATTCAGATCAAGAAACAACATTTCTATTATTGCCACTATGCCCCATGACTCCAGTCATTACCCTATCCTGAGGGTAACCGGTATCATTACTTGTAACAGCATAGATTAATATTAACTTCTTTTATACTTAAAAAATTTTTAAACATACATATCATTATAGAAATATCTGTATAGGTTTTTTTGTTTGGTTGGTTGTTTTTTGTTTGTTTGTTTTAACAAGTCTCACTCTGTCTCCCAGGCTGGAGTGCAGTGGTGTGATCTTGGCTCACTGCAACCTCTGCCCCCACTGGGTTCAAGCCATTCTGCTGCCTCAGCCTCCCAAGTAGCTGGGATTACAGGCACCCACCACCATGCCCTGCTAATTATGGTATTTTTAGTAGAGATGGAGTTTCACCATCTTGTCCAGGCTGGTCTTGAACTCCTGAACTTGTGATCCACCTGCCTCAGCCTCCCAAAGTACTGGGATTACATTGGTACTGGTGAGCCACTGTGCCTGGCCCTGTATATGCTTTATATAGTATGCTTTTTGCCTTTTGTGTTTATTTTTTAAAATAAGCAATTTTAATGCTATCTTCAGCCTGAAGATAAATTAATTTTTAATTAAATGTCTGTGGCCTCAGAAGGAGGGAGACAGATACACATGTGTGTACACATACATATACACAAAAGATTTTGCCTTACCACAAATTCTTCTGATTTAAAGAAATGTCAGATAATCAAGTATTTGGTAGCTTTGCTTAGAACATGTTTGCACATGGAGATTGAATAAATCCCTGTATCTCTAAATTTATACCCAATGATTTGTTTAATAAACTCACAAATTATACATCAGAAATACACATGGTTAAATAATAATCACTCAGCATCTTACCATGCCAGTATGAGAATCTTTCTTTTTAGCCCTCATAGGCTTATAAAAGCATTAAGGCATGAGGAAAAAAGTTTTAGGAATAATAAAAGTACAAGTGATAGGACTTAGAAAGGAAAAACAAAAGTGTAATAATTCTTATGCTGGGTAATGGCTTGATTAAATGAACCACCAAAATAATAGGACATGCTATTTGCTGTTTGCTGTAAAGTAGTCAGTCAGTGTATTCATAGAATAGGGGGAGTAGGTAGATATATATAAAAAATACTTTTGGCTATGGGTTAATTGTTGCAGCTAAATATTGGATACAGGTAAGTTATTATACTATTTGCTTAGTACTTTTATTTATGTTTAAAATTTTCCGTGACAAAAAAATTTTTAAAATGTGTGCCTCAAAGCACACTTAGAAGTGACCTGAATAATTCTTCCTGTTTCAGTGACACAAGTGGCATCAGTTGCCTTTTTTATCATGTAGAAGGACAAAGGGGAAAATCTGCCTAGTAATGGCATGTTTTTCACATTACATAAATAATGACAAAAATTGGAAGACTTATAGCCTTTTTTATATGACTTTCTCAGGGCTAACATTTTTCTGATTGTACTTCCAGTTTTGAGGAGATGAAGTATTTTTTTCTGATACAGTAAATTAGAAAATTTCACTTTGTTCTGTGTTTAATACTATACTTTTCATGTTAGATCAGGGTATTTGCTTAGTGATATGTTTTATTTCCATAATAGAAAGTTAGTTCCATCCTAGTTTGACTAACTCTATTGATCATTAAATTCTGTAAAGAGAGGCAATTTGTACCTGTTTCTTATTTATCATAAAGAAAATCCCAACATTAAATGGTCGTCTGTCTGCCCTAATTTTACATTTTTAAAAGTCATTTTACACACACACACACACACACACACACACTTATTATTATATATTTTATAATTATGTATTATATATAATTAATATATATGTGTGTGTACCTATATAATTTTTGCCTCAATATGTTAGATGTGAACAGGCAAGTCATATTTCATTTGTCGTCTCACTTCATTTGGAAGAAATTCTGATACTCATTTAAGCAATTAGTTTTTATTTTATTAAATACTGTGATTAAATCTCTCAACCTTAAGCAATGGAATGATATGCTAAGATATTTTAAAGAGGGTTTTATATAGGGTACCTCTGAAAATAAATTACGTTGACTCCTCATTTTGCAAGCTGATGAAAAGAAATTATAAAACAGCAGATAAACCATGCAGAATTGTTCTTCTCCCAGCATAAGCAGTATTTAAATACCGAAGATAGAAAGAGATAAAATAGCAAGAGGAACTTAGATCTGAAAGAGCAGGTTATTTCTGGGGAATAGGAAGGGTGCATGTAGCCAGTCTGCAAACTGTAGTGGCCACCCTCTCTCTCTCTGTGGCAGCCCTGCTGGGCAAGAACACAGTAACTTGCAAGGCCAACACAATCTTCCTTCCTGACACTCCAAAACCAATATAGGCTCTAAATATAGTAGAAGGGAAACAGTCTCAACGGAGAAAGGGAATGGAGTGAAGCAGTAGAGATAAACTATCTATGAGCATGATATGAGCTCTTTTAATTATAAAGAACTAAGAAACAGCGACTCAGTCAGGCCACCTCTTCCCACCTTAACCCTACCCCCCAAAAGAGCATATATTTATAAGAAGGCAAAAAATCAGGTGTGAAACTGAAGAGCAGTAGGGAACTAAAGCAGCTCTCTTGTTGGTTTCTTCTCTTGAGGGTGCTGCTGCGTTCAGTATCTCCTCAGTTTTCTCCAAACTTCTCAGCATCGAATGGAGCTAGTCCCCTGCCCCTGTACCCACTGAAAGTTCTTATCCCTTCAGTAGCTTTAGTTGTCCATCTTTAAGATTGCCCATATCTTTATCTTTCTCGAGGTACAGTAACAGTGATCTAACCAGGTCATTTTGACACTACCCCTACACTTTTCTGTTTCCTTGTTGATGATGCCACACATCAGTGTTAGCTCAAAGCCTCTGTAACTAGCCCTTTTCAAATAAAAACAAAAGATTTTAACTAGTGGGCTGCAGTCTTGGTCCTGGCATCATTCTGAGAGTTGATGTTATAAAGGATAAAATTAGATGGTTATTAAGATGGTACTTCGCCTCCAGAAGTCTGAGACTAAGACAAATCCTGCCAGTCTCTGAGAAGATGCATACAGAAGATACCATGAGATAGGTTCCCTGTGGGCAGAGACCTTGTCTTTCATGTTTCTGTTTGGATCTTCTGTTGCTTAGCAGTTTGCCAAATAAGACTAACATTACTTCTTATATTAAATAATTATTCATAATAGTAACTAATGTTTATTGAGCACTTGCTATATGCCAGCCCTTTTTAAAGGTTTCACATTTATTAACAATTAATTCTCACAACTCTTCTGCTAGGGATTTATTATTAGTTATTATTATTAGTTCCATTTTTACAGATAAGAAAGCTAAGGCACAGATAAATAGTCTGCCCAAAGTAATGCAGTTTTTAAGTGATGAAGCCAGAATTCAGATTTATAGAGAACAACTTTAGAGCTTGCTGTAATAACTATTCACTTAATAACCAATTAATACATGAATAAATGATGATAAACATTTTTTTACACCAAAGCTAATGCAGAGCTCTAATTTTAAAAACACATTGTCCTTCTGTTTTAAGGACCAAATGAGTTTCTGCTCCTAAACGTCAATCTTATAATTAGTAACTCTGTTGAAATAAAAAGCCCTACCCATCCATACTGTCCCATACCTTGTCTCCTTTGGGCAATAGCTCCAGTTCTATATGCCCCAGCTGAAAGTAGAGGGATGTTAGTCTCCTGTCACAGGAGGATGCCAGCAGAAAGGAACAGCCACAGTAGATAAAGAAAAACTCTTACCTCTTTTGAAAGTTTCATCCCTAGAACATGTTGCTCAGCTACCATCCCAGAATCCAGTTTCAGATCTGCACTCCTCCTCCTATGAGAGAAATGAAACGGGGTTAGGGGAAGAGAAGAAAAGAACTTCACAGCTTTCTTCTGGAGCCCAGCAGTGGTGATCCTTTTTGTATAGAAATCCTGGAACAGTTCCAGTCAGTAAACCTGGTGGAGAAATTAACCAGTTTTATATTTGTGTTAATTTAGGAAGTCACAATATGTCTTTATTATTTATCTAGAAATATTTCAAGCTGCAAATACATGCTTATTTAGATGTTCTGATGAAAACACCTTCTTGGGGAATGTAAATTAGTGCAGCAACTATGGAAAATAGTATGGAGGTTCCCCAAAAAACTAAAAATAGAACTACCATATGATCCAGCAATCCAATGGCTGGGTGTATATCCAAGAGAAAGGAAATCAGTTTATTGAAGAGATACCTGCGCTTCTGTTACTATTACAGCACTATTCACAGTAACCAAGATATAGAATTAACCTGTGTGCATCAACAGCTGAATGGATGAAGGAAATGTGGTACATATTCACAATGGAATATTATTCAGCCATAAAATAGAATGAAATCCCATTATTTGCAGAAACATGGTTGGAACTGGAGGACATTATGTTAGGTGAAGTAAACCAGGCATGGAAAGACAAATATCACATGACCTTATTCATATGTGGGAGCTAAAAAAAATTTCATTTCATAGAGGTAGAGAGTAGAATGGTGGTCATCAGAGACTGGGATGGGAGGCAGTCAGAGATGAAGAGAGATTGGTTAATGGGTACAAAAATACATTAAAATGGAAGGAGTAAATCGTAGTGTTTGATAGCATAGTAGGACAACTATAGTTAACAACAATTTATTGTACATTTCAAAATAGCTAGAAGAGAAGATTTGGAATATTCCCAACACAAAGAAATGCTTAGTGTTTGAGGTGATGAATATCTCAATTACCATGACTTAATCATTGTGCATTATATGTATGTATTTATCAAAATGTCACCTGTACCCCATAAATATATACAATTATTATGTGTCAATAAAAAGAGAAAAAAGAAAATGAAGACTTCCCATGGCCAAATAGGCATATGAGTTAAAGTAATCATTTGGGATTATGCTCTTCATTATCAGGTATTATTAAGAGTTGGCCTCGTTGTACAAGATTCTTTCTTGGCCATTTTCATTGCTATGAGAAAATTTTGCCTTGGAGTTAAATTTCAGGGTGGGCAGTTACTTGGATTAAGCTAAACAAAACATCAGATCATCATGCTCTTATTCATTTTTAATTAATGGACCAAGAAATGTAAAGATAGCACTATATCTATCATAAAAGAATTTCATCCTTTTAATTCACTTAAGCAAGATTTTTACATTTAAAAACTAATCATCCAAATTTGATCTATTATCAATAGAACCCATTATTTGGATCTTTGACATTTCACTTATATGTGGTAAATAATATTTAATTTAAATGCATTGCCTTTATTTTAATAGAATGATTTATTTAGTCCTTTGCAAAAATACTACTTCTGAAAGTAAATGTAGAGAAAGGACTATTTGTAGCAGCCTATGTTTTCAACTCATATCAAATTTTCAGTGCTCTAAAGGTGTTGATTTTGCTTATGAAAGTGTTAGCACTTTGTATGACATCTTCAAGAGAAGATGATTGAAAAAAAATTTTTTTAATTGCAAAAGTGGAGGTAAAGTGTTGACCAGTAAGTTCCCAGATTAATCTGTTTCTGCAGTGGGGGGAAAAAAGTGGTAATGAATTGAAAGGCGCTATCTTGCTAGACTCTTAGATATAGAATTACTTGGTTTCAGACTAATCACAGAACTCAGGATGTTGTAACAGTATTATACACAGGATATATTTGAAGAGGACTCCTGAATATTTTGTCATTTGATCTTTATTATTTTAATTATATTTTTAAAAAGAAGAAATACATTAAAATTGAGAAAACCTGATGATATTCTTGTTTTTATTGGTGATTTTAAATTATCATTGGTAGTTTTTGTGTGTTCATTTTCAAACATATCTGTATAAAAATAAAGTAAATAAAACAGTACTCTCTTTTAACCAATATTTAAACATAAATATTTAACTAATTTACAAAATAATCCTCTCAGCTATCAGTACCCAATTCAATTTAATCTGATACATCCCGTGATGAATTCAACATGACCAAAGAATTCTATTTTATTATTAAAATGGTATCAATTTTTCATTGTTTGGCCTAACCAGAGCTTCTCACTCAATCCTAACAGTATTAAAAAACTCTTTTCCAGTTTTCTTATACCCAGCCAGGGGTTTCATAGCATCTATTCAACATGTGCTAAATTACACTAAATTTCTTGATTTTGAATATCTTTATTGTAAACATCAATTTAAAATAGTAGACAAGATTTTCATGAAGAGATTTTATGTTCTGGGCACACACTATGCAAATAGCATGAGCAAGGCTCATGCCAGGCCACCCATTGCAACTGTCTTACTAGATGAGTGTCTTGAGCTACTCAGCACTTTTCATTCACCTGAAAAAAACGGAAATATTTATGAAGGAGTGCAAGTATGAACTTATAAAAAGTGCCCAGCTCAACAAGTTTCATTCTGCAAGTGATAGTCAATATTATTTTAAAATAAACATCTTATTTTCAAGATAGGTTTTAGCACCAGGGAGGAAAAATTCATTCACCTGCCTAACCATCATGAGTCTGAAATTTCTTTTTATGAAAAGGTGATTGTTGGTTAAAAAATTAAGCAATAGCAGATGTGAGAAGCTGAAATCCATATTTCTTGACGTGGTTTTGGTTTTTGAAGATCAGTCAGAAAATATGTTAATGCTACTTTTTAAAAACAATCAAAGGGCTGTACAGAAAAGATAACTCAATTGTATGTGCTATCTTATACTTTAAATTCCCTCTCTTGTGTTTTCAGCTCTCTTCTCAAATGAGCTAGTTCATTTTCAGCCATTCTTCTATAAATCCCGTTGCTCAAAAATGTATAAAGGTTTATAAACGTATGTGACATTTTTGTCCTGAGTTTATTAGTATTTTCAACTTAAGGTGTCAATAAATATCTGTAAACATTTGGAAACTACAGTAGCATTAAAATTAGAAAAAGAATTGATCAACCAAATAAATATAGTTTTTCCACAACTTATCTTCCAAGTTAAAATTGCATTTTTTGGGCTGGGCGCGGTGGCTCAAGCCTGTAATCCCAGCACTTTGGGAGGCCAAGGCGGGTGGATCACAAGGTTAAGACATCGAGACCATCCTGGTCAACATGGTGAAACCCTGTCTCTACTAAAAATACAAAAAAATTAGCTGGGCATGGTGGTGCGTGCCTGTAATCCCAGCTACTCAGGAGGCTGAGGCAGGACAATTACCTGAACCCAGGAGGCGGAGGTTGCGGTGAGCTGAGATCGCGCCATTGCACTCCAGCCTGGGTAACAAGAGCGAAACTCTGTCTCAAAAAAAAAAAAAAAAAAAATGCATTTTTTGTTAGATGTTTCCACCCTCAAATCTGATTCTTAGAATAAATTTTTAAATTTTCAGTGACTAATGATTTTGAAAATTGTCATTATAAATAGGGCTACATATTTGTTTGTCACTCTACTAATCAGAAATTTATAGTGCACTATTGTAAAATATGCTTTATTTTTAAAAATGAGAATATCAAGTTCTTGTCAAAATAATTTGAATAAAATATAATTTAAAAGAATATTCTACTTTAACCTTACAATTTTAAGTGATATTATTTAGGTCTTTTTAAACAGTTTACTTGCTTTTAATAAGTATCCTTGTTATATTCAAAAGATAAGGAAGATAGGACACATTGGGATTTGAATTCTGTAGTATTAATGAAGATACTTGCAATCTTATTCATATTGCAAACAAAATGATTAATATACATTAGTATAAATTCTGCTATGCTTGTGTTATGTTGTTCTAACATTGGATTAAATTGCTTTTTTCTTTATATTTAATCTTACAATTTTTCTTAGCCTTAAAACGATTAATTTATGAGAGTTAACATCATTTGTGTTATAAGTCAAACATGCTAACAAAAGAAGTCTCTTAGAATAATTGTTTATGTCAGGTTTTCTTATGTTATCTTTGTTATGGTTGGCATAACAAGGCAAGTATATTTATTAGTATAAAAAACTTAAACCTGTATTAGACATTAAAATACCTACTTCAGCTACAGATATGGGTTGTCTCATAAATTTATTATGGTTGGCTGTGTAGCTTAGATTCAATTACTGATGATCTAGTAGATTATATATCTAGTCAAAAGAGTAACTTATTTTAGCCACATGTATTATTATAATTTTCTAAGTTGTTAGGTTTTGTGTCTTTAAACTGTTTTTATAATGGAATTTTTTGAACATTAGCAATAGTCTACAGAAGACTATAATGAAACCCTGTATACATAGCCCAGCTTTAACATCATCAATAGACAGCTAAACTTGTTTCCTCTGCACTCTCACCTTCCCTGCACACACACTGGATTATTTTGATGCAAATCCAAGAGAGCTTATGACTTGTTTAAAATTAGCAATTTGTATTTATAAATATAGTTGACCGTTTGCCTCTTGCATGATGTTATTGTTTTTTGACAAATAGAAAACATTAAGAGTTCCCTTTTGGAGTAGTTGCCAAAGTTTAATATGAGATCATTCAGATGTATATAAATCATAACAAAGGTGAGAAAAGAGGTATGTGGATATAGATGACCTGATAAAATGATCAAAGTTATTTTATACTATGTTTTGCAGCAGTGTAGAAAAAAATGAAGTAAACAAGAGACTAATTTAAAAAGGTCCACTTAGGGCAATCTGAAAATACACATCACAGGCACAGAGAGAATAGATATCAAACTCTGACAAGCTTTCAACAGAAAAGACAGAGTGTTCTCCAAGGTAATCCTGGAATAACTACACAGTCTGCAGCACCTCCACTGAACTTTTAGCTTTCTCTTGAGACACTTGGCCACATGCCATATCAGCCGATGCCAGCAGTACAAGGACTAATCATCCTTAGATGTGGCATGCTCTGAAGGTGCATATAATTCCTTCAAAAACTGAAATAGGATCACAAGACTGAGGCATCTATTTCCAATTAATTTGGTCACAGGAGTTTATCTGTCATCTTTGTTCTGTCACAGCAGTTTGTGGTAAATCTGCTTCACATGGATTATCAAATATTAAGAACAGCGGATTGCAGAATTTTCCCCCCAGTCAGTTCCTATTTTGTCACTTTTGGTTTAAAGTAGATGAAACTAGCCATAGGTTTAAAAATGAACTTGACATTTTCAAAGTTCCATGAAAAGGAATTGGTCAAACTTCTGGCACGATGACATAGTAGGTTATTGTATACACCATACTAATTCATTCTGATTTTCTACCAAAAGTAGGTATAAAGTTTTTACTCTAGAAAAGTATACGCAACTTCAACAAAAATACTCTTGTGCTTTTTGCCCCAGCATGCACATATAAGGATTCTATGCACAGTATCCTTATTGTGTGCCAAAATGAATGATAGTTTTCTGAATAGTATTTATCAATATTTAAGTATATCTTATCTATCTTAAAAGCATAGCAAGTTATCTTTTCCTCTGTGGTCATATAATTCCAGTGCCAAACAAGTAGGAATTTAGATGGCATGGTGGCCATTTTTAATTTTTATTTGACTTTGGTTCAGTGGTTTTTAGTCTATTTTGGTTACAAGAAACAAAGCCATGCTTGGGTTGAGTAAGTAAAAGGAGAGGACATTAGAAGGATGCAGTGTATGCTATAGCAAGTAGGTCACAGGAACTCATAGGCATTCAGGAACTGAAGTTGTGTAGCTGGCTTACTATACCCTGGAACTAGATCCTGAGTAACCTTGCAGACCTCATCAGCATCAGCACAGGAGACTAGATCTTTGTTAATATTGTCATTCCAACAATATGTGCTCACTTGTTAATAGTAATATACTCTGTATGAATTTTGTAAAAATGTTGTACAGTTTGTTACAAATTAACATAATTTAATACCTTGAAACTTTAGGGAGATGGAAATGTGACTGTGATTCTTGGACGTGTTTTAAATATCTGAGCTTACCTTTATAATAGCTGTGGAAAGTTGTTAGTATTACCTCTATATAACTTGTCCAATTTGGTGCAACCATCTCATAAGGGGAAAAGCTGAAAATAAAAATCTTACCAATACTAACCCCCAAGGCCGAGCTTGCTCACTTGATACTCTGCCTGTGATAGAAATTATAAGAATATAAAGAATATACACATATAGGAAGACTTATAAAAATCACTTATGTTTAAGGAGCAGAGTTGGTGACCCCATTTCCTTTTTTTTTTTTTTCCTGGATGTCTTTTTCTTCACTGCAAAACACATAAAACCAATCCAGGACACCCTCTCCACCTTTGTTCTCATTGTGTTCTCTTCTTCCTGTCTCCCTTCCTCTGTTATTCCCTACAACGCCCAATCTCTTCCATTTCTATTTCTGATGTGTGTTAATGAAGGTGGAGTATGATGCATCTACCCAAAATAATTTGGGGGATAAAGCAAAGATGCCAGTTTCCAGTCCGCTCCGGACTTTGCCCTTCTCTCCTGGCTTAGGTGTTCTAACATTCTTATTGTTAGAAGCAGTTCTTTGGGATAGACCCAAGAGGATATGATTTTATTCTTTAAATTTCTGGTAAATTTGTGTCAGGTTTTTGGAGAGAAGTTCCCCATCAACCATATCTCTCTCTCTCTTTGCCATCACAGTATTTTTTTTTAATGAAGTTTGTTCCTTATTATGCAAAAGACAAAAAATACTGGGCTCAGTGGCTCATGCCTGTAATCTCAGCACTTGGGGAGGCTGAGGTGGGAGGATCACTTGAGTTCAGGAGTTTGAGACCAGCCTGGGCAACATAGCAAGACATCATCTCTACTAAAGAAAAAAAAATTAACTCTGCATGGTGACACATACCTGTAATCCTAGCTACTCAGGACGCTGAGGCAGGAAGATCGCTTGAGCATGGGAGATCGAGGCTTCAGTGAACTATGATCCTGCCACAGAGTAAGACACATACCTCAAATAAAACAAAACAAAAACTGATAGCATGCAGCTTGGAGGAAATAGCAGTGCAACACCACATCTCGATAAGGACATAGCATCAAAGAAAAGTCATCAAGTCCAGCCCAGATGGAGAGAATAAGACTTCTATGAATTAATAAGAAAGGGGAGAAGCAGAGGCTGACTGAAGGAGCTAGAAAACCAGTGGGGGTGGGGGGAAATAATGACTTATAATGGATTGCTAAGAAAATTTTAGCTATCTCCCTAGCTTTTATTTCCAAGAACAACCTTGTAGGTGTGTTCTCCACGGCCAAACGTAACAGTGGGGCATGAGAGGAGCACTGTAGTCAGATCCAGGAAATGTGAAAACCATTCCTTTTGTTTCCAATCTCAAGACTTGATTATAATGAAAATGCTGCCAGACCTTAATTATGAAAGTACAACAGGGCATTAATATAATTCATCACCTGTTAGAAAGAACACTTGTGGGCTATTTACTAGAAATCTATTAAATATGACATGAAGACAGATTGCACTCCATTTCTTAACATGACATTATAATCAGGATGTATGCTCAGTAAAATGGTTTATAGAACTCTTGTCTGTGTGTCCTATCAATTAACCTAAAATGTGCATAAGTGAAGTGTAGCTAAGCAGCACCTTTAGCAAATGGATGCATTTTTTTTCTCTGGTTCTCGATAGAGGAAAGTTTCATTTTGAAATATCATTGTTTTTATTACCAAGTTCATTGCTATGTGTTTTTTTTAAAGCATTGAGCAAAAGCATAATAAAGCAAAGAGTACTCACCTCATAGTTCTATTACTGAATATTGAAGGATTTGTTTTTAAATGAACCTGGTACATTTCCTTGACATCCTAATATAAAAGCCTTTGTGTAGATAAGGTCAATACTGATGGCCCAGTACTGTAATCCTGTAAAGTATGCCTGATGTACCTTATAGTACAATTATCCTTTCAAGCTTTCAGTTTACAAGTGAAAGAAAATTTATTTATGTACTAAAGACAAGACTCTCTTTTACTTTAAGTGGAGAGTACTGTATATTCAAATATCTTTTATCTTTGTGCTTATGATTCATCTTGCCTCTTTTTTAACCTTAAGATATCGTATGAAATTTCCCTCATTAAGTTATCATTATATTAATAGTTAGGTCTCTACTCTTTGAGACTCCATATTATATTAGAAATGTTGCACAGTGAAGTAGCAATCATGTATAATATTGTTCACAATCAGCCTTAGATTAGACCTCTTTGTACATTTTTCTGTAATAAAGTTACATTCATAGTTTTATCCATAGGGAGGCATTGTGTTTTCAGCCGTAATGAAGAGAAATGGAAAAAGAAGTAAATCAGCATGGTGGGGTAAAAAATTCAGGTAGATGTGGCTGTAGAATCAATGCTGTTTTTACTTACTGTATTTGTTCATTGGTTTTTCTCCTCTTTGCATGCTGGCAAGAATATCACGGAGAGTGTTTTTCTTGTATAATGTTCCCTGCCCTTGTGCCATAATTTGTTGGATTTTAAAACAGAAACTGCAAAAGCTAACTGAGATTTCTTTAAAGAGAAAATACTTTCTTCTGGGCAGAACAGAGAAGTGTTCTGTTAGACCAGTGGGACACTCAAAACGGAATGCAGTGGGTGGGTGATGACGACCTCGTCAGTCCTTCTTCCTACACCGTTGCCTGTCCTGACTGAGCACCTTCCCACCTCTGCTCTTTCTGTTCACTCCAATAAGAGGTTGCTCCTCTAGCAAAATCTCTATGCTGCGGAAATGGAGAGGAGCACTGACCCACAGTTGTGGTCACTCCATGTAAACATCCTCCTAAGTATATCTGAGACCAACACAGATGTGCAGAAACAGTAAAGAAAAAAAATGTTAAGCTGATACCAGATTTCTGGCTTACAAGGCCTTTAGCTTTGAACAGGATCCAGTCCATAGAATTCATTTTCACTCCTGGCTCTCCATATACTCTTAGCCTTATCTCCAACTTCTATCTAGCATGGACACCTGCTCAAGCCATGCTGGGCTCCTCCTCACTCTCCCTTCAATGTCTACACTCAGCCCAGTTTCTGCGACCTTGCCTGTGCCTCAGATGCCCTCCCACTTACCCTCACAATTGTGTCTCATCTCCTGTATGAATTATAAGCTCCCTGATGACTGAGAAGCACTTATTCACTTTTGTATCCCTCCCAGAATTTAATACAGGATATTGTACTAAGTAGACATAGTAAATAGCTGTTGTTTTAAAAAAATATTACTGGCCAGGTGTGGTGGCTAATGCCTGTAATCTCAGCACTTTGGGAAGCCAAGGTGGGTGGATTACTTGAGCCCAGGAGTTCAAGACCAACCTTGGACAACATGGTGAAACCCTGCCCTACCAAAAATACAATAATTAGTTGGGTGTGGTGGCATGAGCCTGTAGACCCAGCTGGCTTGTGGAGGGAAGTTTGCTTGAGCCCAGGAGGTCCAGGCTGCAGTGAGCCATGATTGCACCACTGCATTCCAGCCTGGGTGATAGCAAGATCCTGTCTCAAAAAAGAAAAAAATATATGTATGTATGTATATGTATATATATATATAGTAAAATTTGTGAATGGTTTTAGATCTATATTACCTGTAGGGTTAAGCTAATTGAAGGGTAGTCATGACAGCTCTTTAAATAGAAAGATGATTATTTTATCCCTTCTCAGTCTTTTCTCTTATAGGCCAAGCTTTATCAAGTCCTTTTATCAATTTGTTCCTAAGAAGGTTTGTACCATTCCAGGTGCCTTACTAGTTTACTTTAGCTGTAGTTTTCTCTCTGTAACTTCTGCAAAATAAAGCTGGAAGCTCTCTCCCTTTAAAAATTTCTGATAATGCAATTTAAGATCTTTTTAGTTCATTCAACAGCCACATCCTACATAGGTTCATACAGAGCATGTGGTCAAGTGACACCTCATGGCCTGTTTCAAATAAATGACTATTTCTGCCATCAACAAAAAAAAGGATTAAATTTAAAGATTTGTCAGAACATACCAGATGCATTTACATTTAAAACCAAAACCGTTCTTGTTAAGGATTATTTATTTATTTCTTAAATCTCTTTTCCTTTTCTTCATATACTTAGAATATAAGCAAACAGGATGTATTTCTTGAAATATAAAGCCATGGAAATAATCCTTCCAGTTTGTTTTGTTGTATCACATGCGTCTAAAATTGATGTTCTCTGAAGGATCACTCAGGATTCATGATGAGTACTTGTTAAAATAAACAATAAAAGTCCTAGTTAGATGTCAGTCCCATAATAGAAATGGCCATTACCAATAATCAAGCCCCTATAAAAGATTTGTACTCTTTTAGAGAAGACCACGTTTGCTGCCTCATTTCCAGAGGGAGCTTGTGAGAGAATCAGTGCCTGAAGTCACAGCTGTCACACTCTGGAGTCTCAGCAAGGGATGCTGGCTTAGAGAACCAGCTTTCCAAAGGGTCAAGGAAGCAGAAACTGATTTCTCACACACCATTATGCAATTTAACTAACATAACAAATGCCAAATAATTGCTGGCACTAATTGGTAGGTAGATGTTTACTTTGTGTGGTTACCATGGATTCCTTTAACATTGATGGGCCTGCTGTGATTGAAATGCTGGAACTTTTAGGAAATAGTAATGATATGATTAGCTTGACTCAATAATTTGAACAGGATTTATTTATCCAAAAGATGATTGAAACTGTATTATAGCCAACTTGCTTTGATTTAACATATTATTCTATTCTTTGGGAATTGTTTCAGTATTACATAATTCCATTTAATCCAAGGAGACATGTATATATTTTATGTGTAAAGCTTATTGAGCTGTTCAGTTTATTGACTTATACATAACGTTTATAGTGCTCTTAATATGTGTCAGGAACTGGAATAACCATTTCACATGCATTGTCTCATTTAATCTTCACAAGGCCTAATTATCCCCATTTTACAGTTAGAAAACTGAGATAGAAGTTAACTTGACAATGATTCCACATCTGCTAAGACCCATAATTTAAACTCTATTTGGCCCCAGAGCCTATGTTTCAGCCCTTACATGTGGTTCTGTAATCCCGCAACAAGTCCTTTCTGCTCCCCTGCACAAACAAAACCATTTCACTGAGACCGTGGTATTGCAGTAAAGAAAGAGTTTAATTAACATGGGACCAGCCACATGCAAGACAACAGAGTTATTACTTAAATCTCAAATATTCAGCCAGTCTCTCCGAAGACTTGGAGGTTAGGGTTTTTCCAAGGACAGTTTGGTGGACAGTAGGGTAGGGAATGGGGAATGTTGATTGATTGAGAATGAAATGATAATAGTTGTGGAAAATAGTCCTCATGCACTGAGTCAGCCTCTGGGTCAGGTCCATAGACAGATGGAGTCACAAGTTGTAGGTCCAGGTGGAATCAGTCAGTGGCCAGAAATGTAAAAGTCTGAAAAAAAAAATCTCAAAAGGTCAATTTTAGACTCTACAATAGGGATATTATCTACAGGAATAATGAGGAAGTTACAAATATCCTGACCTCTGGGACAGTGACTGGATATCATTTAACTGCAAATATAGCAGAATTCAGCCCCTTTCATAATTCTAACCTTGTGTCCTTTCATTAGTTTTACAAAGCAGTTCAATTCCTGAACAAGGAGTGGGAGCAGTTTCAGGGAGGGTCTGTTATCATCCTTGCTTCAAAGTTAAACTGTAAACTACATATCCTCCCATTGTTAACTTGGCCTACACCCAGGAATGAGTGAAGGCAACCAGACTGTTTGGCTAAAAGTAAGATGGGTAAGCCATGTTAGATTTCTTTCACTGTCATAATTTTTGCAAAGGCGGTTTCAGTCCTCCGTCTCAACAACAAAATATTAACAAATCTACTCAATAACTCTTTGTTGACTGAATATTATATGCTAGCTTCAAATAATCGTAGCAATTCAAATAATTTCTTTCCTCCCTATTTCAGACATTTTTATACCTACTTCAATAATTGTTACTTTAAGGGAAATCCAGGGATGAGATAAAAAATTGCAGATAGAAAATCCTAGATTCTTCTGGTTTTGTAATACTTATAAGGTTCTTTATACTTCTTATAACCAGTAGAGATAAGACAGACTTTTAGGCTCATGCCTGTAATCCCAGCGCTTTGGGAGGCCGAGGCGGGCAGATCATGAGGTCGGGATATCGAGGCCATCCTGGCCAACATGGTGAAACCCAGTCTGTACTAAAATACAAAACATTAGCCGGGCATGGTGGCACGTGCCTGTGGGTCCCAGCTATTTGGGAAGCAGAGGCAGGAGAATTGTTTGAACCTGGGACGTGGAGGTTGCAGTGAACTGAGATTTTGCCACTGCACTCCGGCCTGGTGACAGTGTGAGACTCAGTCTTAAAAAAAAATAAAAAAAAGCCTCTAATTATCATAATAAAAGCAAAGTGTCAAATTTGCATGTAGATCGGTTTAGATTCCAAGCATCCTTTTTTTCTTTGGATCAGGATTCTTTGTGTCTTGTTGAAGAAAACAGTAAATTCATCCTTCCCATTTCAATTCGTAAGTCCAATTCTACTAATCCTAATGCCATTACAATGAAAACCACATTATTTTTATTATCAGAATACCAGGCAGCTGGGTGCGGTGGCTCACACCTATAATCCCAGCACTTTGAGAGGTTGAGGCAGAGGGAGCACGAGGTCAGGAAATTAAGATCATCCTGGCTAACGTGGTGAAACCCTGTCTCAGGCAGGAGAATCACTTGAACCTGTGGGGCGGAGGTTGCAGTGAACCAAGATCACTCCACTGCACTCCAGCATGGGTGACAAAGCAAGACTCCATCTCTAAATAAACAAACAAATAAATAAATCCCAGGCAATGATACATTTATTTCAGGTACTCTTTTAATAAAATAGATTGTGCCAAAACAAATTTTAAGAACACATCCATTTCAAAAGATTTCAGCTACATCTTTAATCTTGAATACTGTATAGACTAAAACACAAATATCAGATAGTTTTCAATGGAAATACATTATAAGCTGATGGTATATGAGATGTGAAAATAACTATTTTGACATTTCTCTATGTAATCTGTTTACTTGCCTGTGGACTTAATCCTAGTAATTAAACATATATTAAGAACTATAATGAAAAATAAGATAACTGTAGAGAAGTCAATTTCCAGAAGTTTTTGGCAAGTTT
Organism: Saimiri boliviensis; assembly: GCF_048565385.1. Classification (NCBI taxonomy): domain Eukaryota; kingdom Metazoa; phylum Chordata; class Mammalia; order Primates; family Cebidae; genus Saimiri; species Saimiri boliviensis. Next base: position 202,240,470 of record NC_133449.1, read on the forward strand.
TCTAAATTGGTAGATTTGTGTCACCCCGCCTGTCTTATTCTGGATGTGCTAATGAGCAGTCAAAGCCAATACATGAAGAAAAGGAAGGAAGAAGAGAAATACCCAAGCATATTTATAGGCAATTCATAGCTCAATGACTAGACTACGAGTATCTAAGAATTGATTTTATAAAATAACATATTTTAAGAATGAGAACTTTCTCAAGTTATTTTACTCCCAGAACAAAGACTTTAATCTTACTATATTTTTAGGACTCTTGTCTAGGGCAGGCTTTTGGTATAAATAAATGATGCATTAACATTATATGAAGACAGAAGTGTATGTGCCAGCAGAAAACTAAATGGGGGAGAATTGTATGTTTATACAATACAACTCCAAGATCAGTTCACTAACTCCTTTGCTGAACATCACAGCTCAGATATTTTTTCTTCTTTTGATATATGTTCCTTTTTCTGTTAGTAAATATCCCTTTAGCAAACATTCCATAAATCTGAGTCTAGTGAGATAATTTTTTATTAACTCTCCCTTTACCTATTTCTGTGTAGTTTTGCAAATATCTGATAAGCAGTTGCATAAAACAACCTAGTAATCTGAAAAAACTGAACCTAAAACTAAAAAAATTAGAAAATAATCGACTAACAAACCATGTGGCAGTTGAATTTTCAGTCAATAAATATTATTGATTAACCGAACACTGTTCCTTAAGGACATTGCTGTTTAATTGTCTCTAGGTATGTTGTTTAGATCCTTTGGAGAGTGTAGCAATGGTGACAGAAATGTTGTCTGATGGAAACTTTTCTGGGATCACATTGTTGTGTGGAAATGAAATTTACTTACCTAGTTAAAAAATGCCAATGAAGAAACTTTGTAACTATTAAGACATAATTGTTTTACTCTTTTTTGTTTAACTGTATAATAGGGTATCTAGTTTGAAGTCTAGAAGATAAAGGAATTTTTTTAGAATACATTTAACTTTAAAGTTATTTTTGCTAGTGTTTGCCTCTCTATGCAGTTACTCAGTGCCTATGCTGTTGACTATCACAGTTACCTAGATTGATGAGGTCTCTATCTTTAACTTCTTATATTGGCGTAAACATCCTTTTAAATTTTACATTTTAATGTAATGTAATTTTACTTTTTTTTTTTTTTTTTTTGAGTCGGAGTTTCGCTCTTGTTACCCAGGCTGGATTGCAATGGTGTGATCTTGGCTCACCGCAACCTCTGCCTCCTGGGTTCAGGCAATTCTCCTGCCTCAGCCTCCCGAGTAGCTGGGACTACAGGCTTGTGCCACCATGCCCAGCTAATTTTTGTATTTTTAGTAGAGATGGAGTTTCACCATGTTGACCAGGATGGTCTCGATCTCTTAACCTCGTGATCCACCCTCCTCAGCCTCCCAAAGTGCTGGGATTATAGGCATGAGCCACCGCACCCAGCCTGTAATTTTACATTTTTAAAACAATTAAATTATTGCTGTCTTAAAAGTTCCACAGTGACAACAAATAGTGTAGTAAAGATCACCCTTTGCAAAACCTTTGTTATAATTTTACTTTCTGTTTTGCAAATAGCAAATCTACCCAAAGTGGTATACATTTTTTTTGCGATGAAATATTAACTTACACTGGCTAAAGGAAAACAATGGATGGAATTATTATCAATTTAGCATCACATTAATTCAGCCTATAAGTTGCTGCTCTTTATCAGTAAATAAGATTTTGTCTAACTAGAGCCTATCACAATTAGTTAAGTGTACTTTTTTTTTTTCCCCCTAAAGTCTTTACCATAAGCCAATAAGGGCCTGTTGATTGGAGATATTCAGGATTCAGTCCTGGTGCCTGTGTTAGATTCTGTTCTGCATTTTTCATTATTTCCTGGGTGACAGAATTCAAGGCATACTGATTAAGTTTGGAGATTACACTAAGCTAACAGGAGTTACAAACAGTAGGAACGCTAGAACTAGAATTCAAAATGATCTTAATAAATTATATAAATCACATTTCAAAATTGTGGAACAAATTCAAGGTTATATCCTGAAAGAGACAGCAAACTATACTGTCAGCAGAGGGAGGAAGATTGTCTGAGCACAGGTGTGACAGTTAGCAGAGTGGGGCACACTCTAAAAAAGGGGTGTACAATCTTTTGGCATCCCCAGACTACCATAGAAGAATAATTGTCTTAGGCCACACATAAACTACACTACCCTGATGATAACTGATGAGCTAAAAAAAAAAAAATTTACAAAAAAAAACTCATCATGTTTAATTATGAGAGCTCTTATGAATATGTATTAGTCTGCATTCAAACCTGTCCTAGACTGCATGTGGGCCATGGGCCACAGGTTGGACAAGCTTGCTATAAAACAAGACCGAATAGGCTAGCTTTGCTCTGCAAAAGCCACTTTTAGCTCCTCTGTGGCCCGAACTACAGAAAATTAAATGAAGTATACCCTGAACAGGCTCCATTTCCTGAAGCCCTAGTTCAATGAGCTGGTGAGGGCAGACCCAGAGAGTGTTGCATGCATTGAGGACACCTTTGAACATTGTCCATAGAGAAAGTGTGGGTGCCAGGCCCTCTTTAAATACCACCCATTCAGGGAGCACATGAAGACTAACAGAGATGGAGACGGAGTAAGAGGATATTGGCTATTAACAAAGCATGCTATAAAACTCATATGATGTTGGGATTTAGGGAATTCGAAAATAAGTAATTCTTTGTTATGTTTGGCATTGTATAAGCTTTTATTAAACTATTTTGACAACTTTGAGTTTCTACATTTTAGAGGTAAGTGTGAAAATTGGGAAAGGTCTATTAAAAAAAAAGTGACAAATGCTTATGGGATGTAAAATAGGTCATCTGGGAAAAGATTAAAGGAGTTTGATTGCTTAGCCAGGAAAATAGAAAGCTAAGAGGGGACTTAATAACTGTCTTATAGTATGCTTATTATAATAATGCTTATAAGAATAAGAATGCTGACCAGTTCTCCACCCCTATAGAAGAAAGAACAAAAGAAAATTGTTTAAAGTAGCAAGGGGGAGCTTGCTCTTACATTGGAAGAAACTTCTTGATTATAAAATATTATTAAGCCTGTCTAAGGCTACCAAGGAACATGATATAATCTTTGAAGATGTTTAAAATTGAATGAACACTGATCTGGTTGGCTTTAGAGTTGACTGGATGGTAGAAATGAGCCAGACAACCTCTTGAGGAATCTAACAGTTCTATCCTTGTTATAAAATATGAGTCATCTTTCTTTCTTTTCTACCTATAAAGATACAGTTACACTATTTATATTAAGCCCTTATTTGACAATTTCAAGTTATAATTTTATTTACTATTTGTCTCTCTCTAAATAAGTACACTTTTTGTTTTCTCTTTTCTTTTCTTTCATTTATTCAGCAAGTATCTATTGGGTGCCTGCTCTGTGCAAAGCACTGTGCACAGGGCTGTGGGTGATACAAAGAAGAACTGGACGTTCCTTTATTCTTCCTTCACACACATTTTCTGGGCACCTCCATTCTGCCAACACTGTGCTACATGCTCAGAATTCAAATACATGTGCAGAGGGGGCTCAAAAGAGCTCACAATCTGGTGAATGAATATAATAAGTATACAGAATTACAGCGCAGTGTGATGAGGCCTTTCCCAAAACTATGAGCAGGAGCCTGGAAACACATAGGATACAGTGGAGGCATCTAATACAAAACTGGGGTGAGGAGTTAAGGTTTGCTGGAGGAAACGACATGGGAGCTGAATTGGGGTGGGGTGGGAAGGAAGCCCAGAATGCTCTAAAATGCCAATAATCATGTGAACTTTTTGTTTCCTACCCAATAGGATATATACTAGCAGTTGACATGAAAATGTTTGTTTCACTTTATCAACTAAAATGTTAGTGATTCTGTCCTCTGCCCTTTGGTCTGTAATAAAACAATGAAACCTGATTTACAATCAGTTCTGTTATAAAGTGACAAAATCATCATGCTATGCACCAAATTGTAGCTTATGAGAAAACAGAATCAGGGGTAAACACTCAAGAATTTTATCAGGAACACTTAAAATTTTTAAAGGATAGGGACCTCATAAAAAATAACTTAGTTTTACATGTATTAAGTGGTTAAGAAATACATACTCAGTATGAGCTACATATATACTACAATACATGTGGCAGTGCGCATTGAAAAAGACCTTAAGTTTACATGTGGAAGTTGGCATTAGAAGGTGATGGTGGCACAGTGGAAGTAGAATGATATGAAATCCCATGTAAAGATGTAGCAGCAGATGCAGAGGGGTATGGCTCATAACTGACCCATATATATCACAGGAGGTGAAATGAGATAGCTGGTAGAAGTTTAATCTGTGTGCTTGTGTGTGCTTTGTGAATTTCATCTCCCTAGCCCAGTTCAGCCTAGTGCAGTTTTCCATGTTGAACTGGTATTTTCCACAAGGAAATGGTAAGCAAATGTAATTTGCATTATTCTCACATTTTCCCCCAATATATCAAGCCTTTTGGAATAAATTTGTAACTTCAAAATACATTTTATAGAAGAATTGACTGTACATTGTTGCAAATTAAGTTAATAATTTTTTACCTCACTTCTGAAATTTTTAGCATACTATGTTTAGTTTCTGTTATGCATATCGTAATTTTACATAAATCCAGTTTTCTACTTAACTAACGCTCACATAAGTAACTTCCATTTCTTCCAGAGCAACATTTACCTTGGGCCTTTCTAACACAGGGAGCACCTGCAGGGAACTTGACAAAACAGGGGAAGGTCATGCAAGCGCAGATAGTTATCCTTGCAGTCGGAGCCTCCATACCTGCAGCAATCCTTGGGGAGGTGCAGTAACAAGGGCAGCAGGTCTTTTTCCACTCTGGCAAGATAAATGGCCAAAGTTTCAAAGGAGAAATCACAGGAGAGTGGGACTTTGGCCATGGATCAGCCTCTACTACCAGGCATGCAGAGAGAGCCACACATGCAGGAGCAGAGTTGCCTTCTGGTAGAGTTGATAGGTCTAAAGAACCGGCCTTTTCTTTCTGCTCTTATTGTTGGCTTTGGTCATAGATTCTGGCCTGGGGGATAGAAGAAAACCCCACTAGAGGAAATTAAAGTTAAGGGCAGAAGAGGTAGCAGCTCTGAGATTGGTTAGTGTTCATCACTGGGCACCTGTCCTTTTTCTGAAATATTTTTCCCACAGAAAATGTGAAAGGGATGTTTCGCTGTCTATGCAATGTGGTGGTCATTTTTTTCATCTAATTCAAGTGTTTCTGCAAGTAATGCAGCTCTCAGTTATATTATCTAAGGTAGGAGAGATGAGAGTTTTGAACTTGCTAACAAAGAGAACCATCACAGCTCCTCTTGTTCATGCTGAGCCCTAGAGTCTCCAGTGCAGAAAGGGAGCGGAAAGTTCCATCTGCTCAACTCCCAGATTAAACAGCCATTACATAAAAATGGGGAGCTGAAGGGTTAACACACACCAGATGATAAAATCCTTACATAGCCTGAAGCAAACATTCAGCTGACAAAAATGTTATTGTATGTTCTCTCTTGAAAGCCTTAAGATATGCTTGGGTTAATTAGATTTCCAAATATGCAAATATGCCCTAGTGAGGTTTTTCTGAAATGCACCATTTTAAAATTATGTAGGATGGCATTAGTGTTCAAAATACTGAATTGTAAGAGGATGCCTGAATAGCTTACTAACATATCATATAAATTCATAATTGATCAAACCCATTTATTCCCCACTGTCCACATTATACTGTTCAAATTGGGTTAGAAAATTTTATGGAAATTAGGTTCTCTAGCATGCTTTAGGGGAAGATTAAGGAGTAGTTTAAATTACAGCTGTAGTTCTTCAAAAATGCCAATTCGCTTGTCTAATATCAGTGTTTCCAGGGTTCTCAGTTTGGGGAACATGAGGCTTCTACAGTCCTTAGACTGTGGATCTCCTGACAGAAATTAGAAGAACACAAACTTTGATCTTAAGGGGAAAGATATTTTAACAAGAGAATCTGAATTGACTTAACTTTGTTCACCTGCTTGTGCCAGTGAATAATTTTAGGATTTCAATTTCTAAATAGGTTTTTTTTTTTTTTTGAAATATAGAGAAGCATGTCTTTATTTAAGTGTTCTATGTAAATGAGTTTCTGGTTAAGTAAAATATTTAGGCTGTGTTCGTTAAACAATAATGAGTCATCTTTTCTGGAAACTTTTCTAAAATGCATTACATTTTTCAGTGATTTATTAAAGTGTATACTAAAGTGTACTAATCACAACCCAACAATTTCTGTGTGAGTCAAATGTGCCATGTCCACAGACACCACACGGTATGGAAAGCTATTTATCCATGCTTCAATGACCTAGACCACGACGTTGACCGCCTTTTCTGCAAAAGGTCAGATAGTAAATGTTTAAGTTTTCCAGGCCACTTAGTCTCTGTTGCTGCCACTCCACTGTGTCATTGCACTGGGAAGGCAGCCATAGACAATGTATAAGTGATGAACATGGGTGATTTCCAGTAAAACTTTGTCATCAAACAAGCAGTAGGTTGAATTTGGCCTGCAGCCTGTGGTTTGACAGCCTTTAACTTATGCTTGGGTAATTTTGGGGAGTTCTTTCTTGGGTTTTTTTGTGGTTGGAGGGGGTTCATCATGGCCATTTTTGATGTTTTAGTGTTCTTGTATTCCTACTTTTAGCACTATATCACTCCTCTTTGTTTACTTACTTTGATGTACTTTAGATTACATGAAAAAAAAAAAACTAGCTTATCAGAATTGTTTCTAAAATAAGAGGCACTAGACTCCAAGAGAGGTTCATATGGCTTTCCTGTAAAGAAAGTACAGAGGGCATTTGATATGACAGTGTTTCTCAGTGCCTATTCAGAGACAATTTTTATTTATTTCTGGATTCTTCACCTAATTGTTGGCATGTAAAATAAGTTTTGCATTAAAAGAATTTTGTTATGATTCATTGGGTTTTTGTAATGATTCATCACATTCACGTATAAGTAAAAACAAAATTTTCATCTACATTTTCATGGGCATAGTTTAGTGTTTCTCGTCCTGTGTTTTCCATATTTATGAATGGTTTAGCAAGAGTAACAGATGTATCTACTCTAAAAGAAGAGACTAAATTGCCTTTTACAGATGAGAAGAAATTGCCCTGCCCTCACCATGATCACTATACTGTAATATTTTATGATTACATCTAGCTTTACTTTATATATACAAGTAAACTTTGTTTTTTGAATTTTCAGGAACTCTTTAATCTGCACACACGGCTTAGTTGTTGAGAGCACTGGATCTGTGTTCAAATCCTAACTCTACCACTTGTAGCTGTGTCATATTAGACAGATTACATAACTTCTCTGAGATTCGTCTCTTCCATGTGTAAAAGAGGGACTCCAAGGATACCCACTTGAGAGCATTGCTTTCTGTTTCTTTAATGCTGTTGCCGTTGTTACCCTTTTCCTCCTCCTTTCTATCAGTGACACTTACATCAAGTCTAGGTGTAAAACTTAGCATGTAATCAAAACACCGCATTTATACATGCGATCAAAACACCGGATTTAAATATGTACTGTTTTGTCCATTATACCTTAGTAAAACTGGTAACAACTTTTTTAATCTCAGAAAATAAAACTTAATATGCTATTTGTAATACTACCCTGTTAAAGACAGTTTATCATTGAAGCAGATAATACCTAAGATTAGATAAAATTATTTGTGTCATCTTAAAGTAGGTGGCCACGTGATATGTGGAATATAGGAAGTTAGTATTTGTAACATAAAAAGCTACATCCAATTACAGAAAATTTTTTATTCTTTTTGCTGTTACATCATTAAATATTTAAGGTATAATTTACATCTAATTTGATATGCATGCTAGGTAAAATATTGAAAATGTTGTTTGAAAAGGGTCCTAAAATATAGACTGCCTGCTCTAAGAAAAGGGCATATAAACTTAGCTCTCAACATTGGTCAAGTTCTTCCATGCTTGCAAGTCTAAGAAGTTCTAGAGATTTGATTCTGATCTTCGATATCCTACTTACTGTCACCACAAGAATTAAGTAGATCTAGCTTCCTAATGAGCAACTTTCCAACAGTTAGTATTATAATAATATTTATAAAAACATCATTCTCAATCTCTTTGGTATACACAATTTAAAACAGTGTGCAAGAAAAAGAAAAAGCGATCCTAACTCATAAGAATTCCAATAATGATATGAATAGTATAGATGATGGAAAGTACCCCAGGTAGATAATTAAGAAAATTGGGTTTTAATCTTGTCCACTGATTCACACTGATAGGCAGATCAAGTTACTTAATCACTCCAAGGAAGAATTGTCCCATTTTTAAAAGAGAAAATGATGCTTTGGTTTTATGATTACAGAAAAAGATACTTCTGCATTCATCTCTTGAAAATTACCCCAAAGTAAGGAAAAAAGAAATACACAATTCAATTATGATTAAAGTAGATCACTGGACTCCTAAAACACAACTTGTGAAGCAGGAAAGCAGATGGAAGAATAATAAATGTTCAGAATGATGGAAGAGTTTTGGAACTAGATATGGTGATAGTTGTACAATAAGGTAAATGTAATTGATGCCACTGAATTGTGCACTTAAAAACAGTTAACATGGCAAATTTTGTTATATATATTTTACCACAAAAAATTTTTAAAGGAATCATAAGAATTTAGTAGAGAGGCGTAAGGTCAAACAAAAATACTTCCAGGTTGAGAGTACGAAAGAACAGCTACCAAGTTTACCTCCCAGAAAAGTCTGAGAAATTGGAAGCCAGGTAGTAACAGAAAGTGGGGGAAGTGAAAACAAGGATTGCTTGAAAGTGTGTATAAGTTACAACTGGATCTCCTGGTCTCTCCTTCCTCAAAACCTCTGTCACTGGACAAATGGCCTTACCACTTTCATCCTGGCAGGAAATGATGCTCTTGGAAGACTGAATTAGAGAACCTCAGGGCTTAGAGTCTGCAGGGACTGAAGAGGGTGAGATCAGACTGAAAACAGGGGTGAGAGTCTGGTACTAAATATAAGATCTCAGCCCCTTCCACTGAGTAACTCCAAAATACAGATAGTCAGGACTTACCCCTCTGAGCCATTTCACTAGAGCAGTCTTAGCTGATTTAAAAATACGGAGATGATCCACCCGCCTCGGCCTCCCAAAGTGCTGGGATTACAGGCTTGAGCCACCGCGCCCGGCCAAAATCAGGGAAAATTTCTAAGAGCCCATTCTGCCTTTGTTTGTTTTAGTTAGATTCAATCATATTGTCTTTCTCAGAAAAAAACTGTTACTAGACTTTTAATTTTTTTCCCTCAAGGGGAAAAATATCACCAAAATAGCTATTTCTAAGGAGTGCTAATTGGTGTCATCATATTTTATGTATAATGCATATTTGTATTGGGAACACATTTTTCCCTCCAGTAATTATATATCTGTACACTAGACTGTGTCTGTTTCAAGATCACTAAATTGTTCCTAGTTCAGAGTGTCCAATAGTATAGTCTGGACTGGCTATAGCTCCATGTATAATTTTTCCTATGAAGAAAGCATTTGCTAAATAATGGAACAGGGTATGTTTAAAAACATATTTGAGGGAGAAACGTTCTGTCTAACATCCAGCTGCTTTGTATTTGCATTGGAACTGCGTGCTGATTTCAAAGGATCTTATCTATACTTTGGAGAAGGTCTGGGATTTTCTATTTTACAGTCTCTTATTTCCATATAGAGATATCTCATCGGCCTACTCACTCATTGACCTCTGTTTTAATTCATTTTTGTAAATCTAAACAATAAGTTGATTTAACAGACATTGTTATAATAGGTATTTTTCCAGAGAGTTCTGCAGTTGATTTATGCAGTTCTTTATGTCTGATCCCATGAAAAGACCATTTTCATCTTTTGTTTTTATTTTCCAAACATACAAGCGTTGTTAAACCTCTTTAGAAACTGCTTTTGAATAGTCATTCTTTGTGTAGAAAAACTACAGTATATTCCTTAAGTGAAATTCAATCAACTACTTTCATGGTAACTGGGCTTAAAAGACATCAGTGAAAATACCCACACAAGCTCTTAAGATCAAGGCATTTGTTTCAGCTGACTTTAGTATGTACTTATCCATTGTGCATCAAATGATGAGCAAAATAGCCAGATTTCTAATAAGCAAGTACAATATAGACAAAAGAGAACACTGATTTAGGGTCCTAGTGTCAAATGCGGTAAAACACTCTGTTTATAGCAGGTCAGGCTTGGGTTTACAATTAGCACTAATTACTGAGAAAAAAATCAAAACCTCAGCTTTAAGGAAGGACACTTTTCACTGCAAGATCAAAGCCAGTCTCTGCAGAATAGGAAAGCCTCTACCACTTAATTGCACTGAAGTGCTAATTGGATTGTAAGGTACTTTCATGAGTTTCCCCAATTAGCCAGCCATTCCTGACAAAATCCAAAAAGAAGAGATTATGAGTTCTTAGAGCTTTTGTCTCTATGGTTGTGATTTGTATACCTGAGTGAATGTAGCCTTGCCTTCTTTTTATGTAAATTGAGGTCTTTGGGGTCTCAGTTCTTAGCTTGCTATAAATAGCCCTGAAGGTAAAGCTATCCATTGTATACAAAGTCTTAACTGTGTACTAAGGATAATGGGACAAAATTTAATGGGGACTATCAGTTCTATTAAGATTCCTAATTTAAAGTATGAGAATTGGGTACAGCTTCTTGGCTCAGGATTTTCACCTTGTGTAGTTAGGATCCAGTTTGGATATTTGTGTTACATTTGATATTTGTATTACATTTTATTACTATTCATTTTGGGCAATTTTTTGAAAGGAACAGATAATCAGTAATTTTGTAGTGTTTATTTTCTAAATAGTAAGTTTTATCCCTGAGAATAATTGATGGCTCTAATTGTACCTTGCCTATACACTGTATCCCTTGTGATTTTGATTGTTGCTGTTTGATCATATAAGGCAGCAACAATTCTACCAGCTTATCTCGTGAAAGCTCATATGACAAAGTGATCTCTTCAGGCAAAATTATCCATTTGGATAAAGAAAATGCGAACCTTTGGTTGATGCCAGGTCTTCCCTACACAAAGTGAAGTAAAAAGTTGCCAGCTGTGCAGTGAATTCACCTGTCTGTACTAAAGTGGAACCATAATAAATCTTATAAATCTCCCACTGACATAAAAACTATGCTACTTTATTCACATTTCTCAAACTTTGTTTGGACATTTGCCTAAGTGATAAATGTGTTAGGTCTCCATTGTGCTGGTAAAGCAAGAGGAACTTAGGAAATTTCTAAAGAATTTTTGTATGTTCTGAATTATCTGATGATTAACCTGATTAATTAGAAAAGAATCTATTTCCCACAGTTTACTTTCTGTTCTATAAACCCTAGAGTGAGTTTTCAAATAATAAAATTGTTGATTTGTGTCTCTGTAATTTGAGTCTGACATAAAGAAGCAAGATGATTTTCCATGCTCCCAGGGCTAAATGTGCTTTATGCTTAGTTGTTGTATTTTATAGTAAATGGAGGCATGATAATAATAACACCTACTATGTATGCAATTTATGCTATTAAGTATTTTATATACGTTTTCACTAACTCTTACAATAACCCTAAAAGAAAAAGTAGTAGTACTATCCTGATTTCAAAGGAAATAAAACAAGTTTAGAAAGGTTCAATAGCACAGCCGTCAAGAAACACAACTCCCAACTAGAGAATCCACCATTAAAACCCACTTTTTCTGACTTCAAAGCTTTTGCTCTTGGCTCATTAAAATTAGTGGCAAATTAGATCCCTCCCCTTATGTTTAGTCTTGGCACCTTCTTGTATATTTCTTTTATAAAACTTATAATTATGTGTAGTACACACACACACACAGAGTTTTGTTTAATTTCTCATTTCCCATTTTGGGAGCAGGGGACTACATCTGTCTTATTTATCAGTGCCTAACAACAGTACCTGTCTCACAATAGGCCCTCACTAAATGGGTGGATAGATATGCCAGTACCAGAGCCATGGGCTTCGAATGCCGAGGCTAATCCCTTAAGTACCCTCTCTGGTAAAGTTCTTCAATTCATAAAATATGTATACTTTAGTAAAAGATCAGAACACCAAAATCTTAGAAATATCTTTGATCTTTGATAGTATGAGATTAGCACCTTCGAAATATTTAAAGTGGTGTTTTTTTTCCTTCACCAGGAACATATAACTTTCAGGTTCAAATGAAAACATTTTCTAAAGGGGGATGTGTTTTGTACCGTGAAATTACTCATATAACTTTTAAAAATTAGCTGTGGGTGATAAGTATTGTTTAAAATAACTGTCTTCTCAATTAAAACTTATACTTTTGCTAAATTTGGGCATATCTACAAAGGCTTCTATATAGATTATGACATAACTGAAGTCATCAAAATAAATGTATCAAGAAATACAAATTTATTGATGTCTACTTCTTTCTTATTTATGAAAAAATTAACTTATAGACATATCTCCTTCAAATCAAATCAAATTTTGTTATTATAAAAAACTTTTAACACTTGCCCTGTTATTTAATTCCAGAGAAACTAGCTCATAGATAACTTTAAAATACATTTAAGATGTAATAAGCAATATGAATTTAAAATTTTCCTTGGCATGTAGGATGGTAGCAATAACATCCATGTGTGTTTTTCACATTTTGTATGTAAATGGTATTTTCTATCCCAGTTACATGTATTTGTCATCTTTAAAGTGAGAAAATGTCACTATCAAAGGACGTGTGTTGTGTAGCTGATCTGACACAAAATAAATAGTCAATGATTGGTAGCAATTTATATAGTAGAATGTTATGGTCACAGTGAAAACATAGATTGCTAAATGTCATTAATGCTGTTTTACTCTACATAAAAATTTTTGTACTACAAATCATATTATTTTATAAGTTTAATTTTTTTTCAGGCTTTTTTTCTTTTTATTTTTTAATGACCAAAACAAAGCATCTAAAACCGCAGTTTCTGGAAGAACTACTTGTTCTTACCTGTCTTGTGTCTCTCCTCAAACTTGACCTTGGTCTCTCATCGGGCCTTGTGTTTAAAGGCAGGATATAAGTTTAATTTTAAACTGGTGAAGTATATACATAACATAAAACTTGCCACTTTCACCATCTTTAAGTGTACAGTTCAGTGGCATTGAGTACCTTCACCATGTTGTATAACCATCACCACTATCTCCAGACCTTTTTCATGATCTGAAAGAGAAATTGTGTAGATACTTTATTTTTAATCTTAAAATGATTATTCAAGAATTATACAATAGAAGTACATTTAACAGATATATAGTAAACATAATTTTGTGCTTACATTTGTTATTCCAAAGGCATTTCACTGATGAGTCACATTTACAATTAATTTCTTACTGTAATTACTCATTGTGTAAAAGTATCATTTTAAAAATGTTGAGCTTTTCTTCTTCAAACCACAAGAACCTATCTCCTATCCTGTGTTCCTCCCACCTATCTGCATAGACATAAACCCATCCCATGATCATTTGAAATAAAGTTTAGCTTTAGCTGAGAAACCCATGCAACCATGAGATAGGCTGTCTCACATCAAAATGCAAGTATTCTTGAATCAGGAATCTTTTGACAAATAACATATTTATCAGGAAATACATTTTATGATTTTATGTTCCATTTTATCCAAATCATACCAGGTTTTGACTCACTTTGTTTTAACCATGAGTTTGGACCATATGTAACTACTTCCCTGTCCTTGCCTCTTGCCCCACTCTTACTGCCTACTGCTCCTCTCACCCCCATCACATTGGTTAGTCAGAAGTTGCCTGGCCAGGTATGGTGGCTGACTCCTGTAATCCCAACACTTTGACAGCCTAGGCAGGCAGATCACTGAGCCTAGTAGTTAGAGGCCAGCCGAGGCAAGATGGTAAAACCTGTCTCTACCAAAAAAATTACAAAAGTTACCTGGGCTTGGTGGTACATGCCTGTAGTCCTACCTACTTGGGAGGCTGAGGTGGGAGAATCACTTGATCCTGGAAGGTCAAGGCTGCAGTGAGCCAAGATTGTGCCAGTGTACTCCAGCCTGGGCAACAGAGTGAGACCCTGTCTCAAAAAAAAGAAAAAAAGTAAAAGAAAGAAAAAGCAGCTGACAGCACCTGAAGTTCCCATGTCTGCGCCTCTTGCATGTGTTGCTTATTCTACCTGAAGTGTCCATCTCCAACTTGGACCCCCCACTTCTTTGCAGCCAGCCTGTCTCTTCCTATCACTTTTTACTCAGCTTAGACTTCACTTTCTCAAGGAAAGCTTCTGTGGCACCCATCCTACCTGCCTCTCCTCAGTTCCTCAGTAACTTCCTATGCATACCCTCTGGTAACATGAGTCACATTCTATTGAGAATATATACTTACTTGTCCTTCTTTGTCTGTAGATTTGGAACTCCCTATAGTTTGGATTGTGACTTATCTGTGTCTCTCTTTCCTAGCACAGTATGTGGCATGAAGGAAGAGGCAGTCAGTAAATAGTTATTAAATAAATGTTACAGTATTAGCATTTTTTCAGTTGTAGTAGTTGTAGTCAGACCAAAATAACAATGGATTGCTGGATTTGTATTTTTTATTTATCCAGAAACCTTTCTGAATTACTTTGGAACAACATGGATTAACCTAAGGGACATTATGTTAAGTGAAATAAGGCAGGTACAAAAAGACAAATACTGAATGATCTCATTTATATGTAAAATCTAAAAAACTTGAACTCCTGGAAGCAGAGTGTTGTATGGTGGTTACCAGAGGCTGGGAATGGGAAGGAGTAGAGACTTGTTGGTCAAAGATACAAGTTCCAGTTAGAAGAAGGAATGTGTTTTTGAGATGTGTTGCAAGCATGGTAAATATAGTTAGTTATAATGTATAGTTTAGAATTGCTAAGAGAGTAAATTTTCAATGTTCTTATCACAAAAATGATATATGAAGTTATTCCGTAATATATACATATCTTAAAATACCACGTTATACACCTTAAAAAAAAAAAAACAGAAAGAGTAGGTGAATGAGTAACTATTGAGAGACTTAGTGAGGACAAACTGTGTCCCAGATGATACTTTTACTCATTGTGTAAAAGTATTATTTTTAAAATGTCAATCTCAGAACCCTGGATAAATGAGTAAGCTTTAGTCCACATGAAAAGCAAGGTAAATAAAGGAGCAAAAATAAAAAGGATCTTAGAACCAGTAGGAACCACAGAGTTCTCCAAATTTCTGTCCATATTATTCCTGTTCTTGATTAATCTGAATATCAGTTTCCACAACAGAGTAAGCCCCTGGGACTTGTATGTCACATGGGAAGAAAAGTACATAGATTAATTTTAGTCACTGAGAATAGATCTACTGAAACATCCCCTGAAGTAAGTATGGATTTTATTACAAAGTGCTGAATAAACTTCCCAGAGCTTTTCTTGCCTTCGTACGACTATGTTATTTCCACAGATGAGAAAACAAAGTGTCAAAGAAGCAGGGAATTCAGAGGTTGTTTCTAACCACAACTTCAGCAAACTACTTTAAGCACTATTCTGTGTCAATCAAGGCCAGATTAGAAGGGACCTGAAAACTATAATGTTTTTAGTAACAAATGTCACACTTAGTCCCCATATTATAAGAAACATTATAACAAAACTTTATACATTGGGCATGTAATAAAAGCCACTCCTATTAAAATATAAACAAGATGGGGTGGTTAACATGCTTTTCACAGTGTGACCATTGAAACATACCAAGCAAATAAACCCGTGAGTTTGATGAGTGAGTGAAAGGGGCATGAGGTTGATTAGAACCAGGTGAAGGCAGGTGGGGCAAATCAAAACATATGTACAGAAATAAAATCTATTTTAATAATAAATGTGTGTGTGTGTGTATGGCAGCTCTGTGTGTGTGTGTGTGTGTGTGTGTGTGTGTGTTTATATAGCAGCCCTGTATGTTAAATACCGATCATGACTCAAAACACTTTAGTTTTCTGTTTTACTAAAAGTAAGTTGAAAATATATAAGGTACTTCTAAATTGTTCTTGACTACCCCTCTTTAACTGAGTGCTCTTTGTACCCTGCTAGACCCAGGGCCCTGTGACTGATAATTTCACCCATCACCATTCCTAAATTAAGGTTAATGGCCTGTCCTGAATGCAGAGGGCCCCCACCTATGAGGAGAACAATTCCATGGCCCAAGCACTCATCAGAAATATCATGGCGTGTGGTGCATGTAAGAGAAGGCCCTTTGATGTAAGTACCAAGGCTGTTACCATGGAGACCACATGATTCAAGTCACTTCCTGATGCTAAAGCACCTGATCGTCAGTTCTTCACTAATTTCCACAGAACCTTGACCATACTTGACATTTTAAACTCTAATATGCCAGAATTTATGTTAAGCAAATGAGTGATCTGTATACAATTTAGAACATGATGTAATTTTTCCATTATTTTCTTACTTCTTAGCATTATGACAGGATTATTTTCCATTTAATTTCAAATGTAATTCTTTTAACTTAGATATGTCTGAGAAAGCACAGGCCTGCCTAATAGGCGAAAAATGGGTCACAGGTATTAGCTGGCAGCCACATTATCTGGGAAAAGACAGGAGCTGGAAGAAGAAAGTGTTGTTTAGGGACATGCCAGGAGCACCTATGTACATGTTCATTTGACAGCTCTTGTACCATTCCTTGAAGAAGTGAGGCCGCAGGACAGAGGGACACATAATAGCTATCTACAGATTAAACAGCTAAGTCATCTGTGTTTCAGTGCTTTTTAAGGACAAGTTACCCTCTGGCTGGCATAACTATAGAAGGAAAGATAATTTAAGCCTTTCTTTCTTTACAAAAGGAAGTAGGAAAAACTATATGAGATGTTGATTCTCAAATTTTCTAGCTGGCTGCAGTGCAAATTACTCTGAGGTCCATATACTACATGTTTAGTTCTGAGAGTAATGATTTTATATTAGTCCATAAGAATCATAGAACTAAAAAAGGAGAAACATTGATAGCCATAAAGGGAAAAGAGATATTTAAATTTATGAAGAAAAAAAAAACTGGGCTATCTTTTCTCCTTCTGTTTTTACTCATGATTCATTTTTTTTCAAGCTACTCCATTTCTGTGTACCAAAGTTGACTCATAATCATAAGGGAAATAATTATACTGTTCACCTGTATTATATGACCATTGAACTATTTCAACTTGGACCTTTTATCTGCCATGTCAACAATGAACAATGTATTACTTGGACACAGGGTCTCACTCCCTACACAGAATGCTTGGACCACAGACTGCTGTTTAAGGATACATTGCATATATTGATGTCTGCTCCCCACAGAATTGAGCAGGTCGTCTTAAAACTTCTCTGTGAAAATGGAAAATGGAGATTCATTTTTCAACATTTTTGTTTTCTTCCTCAATGCAATTGAATCACTAGGAAGTTTCTACCACAATTATATTTTAAATATGTACAAATTATGGCCTGTGCAAAGTACAGTCAAAAGTGCATACTTTTTTTAATATGTGTATGTCAGTGTGTGTTTATGCAGTGTTTGGGCATGGAAACCAGTTTAGGTTAAACCTGAGGTGATGTGAGCACAGAACTGCACAGTTACGTTAGTTGGAAAAAATGGTATGTGCCCCAAATTTAGAAAGCATGTCACCAGTGAGTTAAAATTTGTATGGAGATCTGAAAGATTATGTCAACACTCTGTTCACTAACATCAGTTTTGAGTTTAGTATTTTTTAAATAATATACTTCTAAGTGTGTATTCTAAATAAGAATTAAAGCTTCTCTTCTTGTTGAGTGATTTTTTAAATAATTAGGCCTGGAGCCAGTTTTTTCTAACCAATGGGAAAAAATGTTGTTTCCTTTTTCTCCATTCCAGTGTTAGAACTGTTTATTAGCATGTTACTTCCTGATCACACTAATTGGCTGAGTATAGTGAACAGTCGGTGGAACCAGATGTTGTTTATACCCACTCTTCCTGGGTCTCTGTCCCTATTATCCTCACCTGGATTACTTACAAAGCCGGGGCCCTTTGTCCTGTTTGTTAGCTGTATACTTCTGGTATAAGAAATCTTAATCAGTGACACTTAAAGGTTGAGAAAGCCCAAAAGAAAGAAAGGAATAATCAGGAAGTGACTATATTAAGCAAAGCAATGAAGCCATGTAAATTTAAAATTAAAGGAGTCAATCTCACAGTACTAAAGGTGGCAAATTACATCCTAATTTTAAATGTGAAACTGATACTAATTCGCTTGCTACCATCTCAACACTATCAGTGCCTAGAGTTGAGCACTGAGAAAACCCAAAAATTTGCCTTTATTTTGGAGCCAGTTCTTTTTGGTGCCTCTCTTAATTTTTTCCTAAGCTGTCCAGTAAGCATTCTGTCTTATGCCCACCCCCTGAAAATTAATTTTATGAAATAGTGGTAAAAATTTTCAAGATGTCTTGAAATAAGCTTGTCTTGGGGAGTTAGGAGCATACCACCCCAGAGTAGTCAATTTCTTTTATTGGCTGCTGTTTTGAGGTACATTCTGTGGACCAGCTGCAGAACAAGTTAATTGTCACTGTGGGGATTGAACTAATTATACTATCTTTGAAAGCCTCCTGTGTGTCAGATTCTTAACATAAATTTTCCTTAATCCCTAAAACATCTCTATGAGATATTAAAATTTTTACTTTCAGACGAGAAACCTAAATCTCAGAGTTTAAGTAACTTGCCCAAAGTTAAGATTATAGAGGCAAAAACTAGAGTTGATGCCTTTGGTCTGTCTGACCTCTGATCACTGCCCCTTACACCTTTAGAAAGAAAGCTCAGTGTTACCAATGCCATCTTGTATACAAGTGAATCGGCCAACCAAGTTTTTCTATAGCAATGGTTCTGAAACCTTGTGAAAAAATAAACACCTTGGAATGTAGTAAAATTGCAGATTCCTTACCATACCTGCAGAGATCTCAGAAATCTGAATTTTTAACAAGTCCAAGGTAATTCTGAAGCAGATTTCTACTTGGAGATTCACTTTCTAAAGATATTAATAAAATTATTTCTATTATCTATACATTCATCCATTATACTTGAAGGAAAAGGAAGTTGACTTTACTACACAGTGATTATGTTTTGATGGTTTTATGACAACCCTTTTACCATCTAATATTCCTTCTGGGTCCACTTTCTTCCTCCCAAGAAAGCTGAAGGGTTAGTTTTGCTTTCTTCAGATTAATTTGAGGCAATTGATTTTGAGGTAATTGATTTTTTAGCAAGTAATGCTAAAGATGTTATTTTCAAGGGATCAGAATTTATTTGAGGTTGATATCTATTTGTATTTTGAGTAACATTTCTTTTGACACTTTTAGCCATAGACATTGATAATAATTAGTAGACATGACTTTTTAAGAGCTCTTTGAGAGGTGGGCTATTCTGGAACTAGATATAAAAGCAGGCTACCTTGAGAATCTGTGTCTCTGAGCATTTAGAGGAAAAATAGGTGTAGCAACACTTTTTTGTTATGAGACAAATTTTTAATTTACAAAATTAGTTTTGCCATAAGCTAGTGCATTTTTCATGGAGAAGGGCTGTTGGTGACACTTACTAAAGTGTTGTAACATTTTGCTAATTTAAAAAAGGTCTGCTTCAGATCGATTGCGACCTTATCAATAGGATGATCTCATTCATCTCCTTTGGAGACTCTTGTCACAGCCCGCTGCAGTAGCTCTGAGCTGCCTCTACTGTGATTGCAAAATCAACATTAAAGAGGGTTTCAAATCACTTTGTGGTAAAGTGAAGCATCTTTGTGGTATTTTTTAGTTATTGGTTTTTAAAAAGTAATCTTTCTTAGTTTTTTGTTTTTAAAAAATCTCAAACTCATGCTACTCATGTTATACATTCTAATTTTTTTTTGTTAAGACTAAGAGCTATTTAGGTAAGAGGAAGAGTTATTTTGTGATATGTATTGAATTTATGGTCCTTTTGCCCAGTTGTTACTCCTAGTTAATGTCAATTTATTTATAAAAAAATTGTATTCTATTATTTATTGCAATTTTTTTAATATCAAGAAATAAAAGATGACATCCTTTCTAGTTTAGTAGTTTTTAGCATTTTCTAAGAAGTTGTTTTATGATTAAAAATGATCATTTTATTTCCTTGAAGTTGGGTAAAACTTAAGACAATTTTCGAAGTGTGTTACATATTTCATACTTAACATCTATAGGGTGTCAGTAAATTAACAAGATTGAATTTCCTGGGTGGCTTTGGGAGTAAATCTTTGACTTTATGAACACAGATAATTTCAAAGCAGAAATTGTGCAGTCTATAATTCTAAAGCCTAATTTCGTAGATCGGAATTTCCTATAACCTTCTTCCGTTTCTCTTCTGCTTTTTATATTTATTAATTTTGTTCTAACCTTTCTAATATTAATTTATCTCAATTGTCCTTCATTTATGGTCATTTGTGATCAAAACCACTTTCTTTCTGTCTGCTGTCTTTTCATTCATCTCTCCTTTTAAAATCTGTTTCCTCTCCTGTAGACTTATGAATATGCCATGGTATGTCAACTTCTTTGACTAATTAGGAGGGTAAAAGGATTCTCTACTTTGGAGATTGTCATTCTCCCTATGTACCAATCTGAACAATTAAAATCAGCTGCCTTTGCCTACTAATGATTCCTTAAAAGAGAGTTTCCTTTTGGGGACCCCGGCACTCTGTAACAGTGCTTCCTCCATGGCCTACAGGCCCACTGACTGGTTCACTGCATGATTCAGCCTACTTTCTGCTCTTTCCTAATGAAATACCACTGGTCTTTTATAAGTCATTGCTATTTTAAATTATTTTTATGTGATTCAAATATGTGTCAGGAAAAGTATTTATTTAAATGGCCCCGTTTTGGTAATGTGCATAATACTTGATGGTTATTTTATATCCATTTTATTTTGTGCATAACTATTGTTTACCTTTCTTCTCACTTGAAATTATTATATTAAATAAAATATTCTTTTAAGAGGAATATTCAGAACTTAGTCTCTATGGTTTTAATATTCAAAACTATCAAAATATTTGCAAGCATTTTATTCATGTTTTAGAGAGATGTCAGCCAATAACAAGTTATAAAGAAATATGATTCAACACAGTGAGAATTTACTGAGTACCTACTAATCATAAACTTTTCTAGGTCTTATAAGAAATACAAAACAATTTAGAGTTTATTCATTAGTGACAGTAAGATATATGATTTAGTATCAGAATAATTGGTGGACTCAATGTTACATAATATTGGAAAGAGAAATTAACATGAATTAATTACTTTGGAGGGTTTGATTGAAGAGCTGGTATGTGCACTGGTTCTTGAAAGATACATATAATTTCAATGTACTCTCTATACCAAAGATTTTTTATTATATTTAGAAGGTAAAAAGGAAGAAGACAAAGGTGATCTTACCATTTCATGCAGGGATTACCTAGAGAGTGAGACATCATTAGTGAGGAAAAATGTCATGGGAACTGGCTCGCAACAGAAGGTGAAGACTTTGCTTTTTGATACTTAAAGTGCAAGGTCCAGTAAGAAGGCAGAAATACATGAGAACAAGTGAGATACCAAAGCCAGAAAGGAAAGCAGTACTGTATGATAGAGGGCAGTACATAACTGGAGTTTTGGAGAGCTGTGTTCTAGTTCCTTTTGTGACACCAACCTGATCGGTAAATTTAGTCAAGTGACTCCATGGCTTCCATCTTCCATCTTTTAAAGTATTAAACAAGAGTCTTGAAATTCCTTGTACCTTTAACATACTGAAAATAAATATTTCAGAATTCTCCACTCAAAAGCAATAGCTGAATCTACAGAAGTACATATGACCTGTGAGAGGGGAGGAAGATTTAGTGGGAGTAATGGAGGAGGACTGAGCCTTGAGGAACACTGTAGTTTTAAATTTAAATTATATATATTTAAATATATAGATAATATATATAATAGATAATATATAGGTAATATATTATGTATATTATCTATATGTTTAAATATATAATTTAAATTTAAATATATAGATAAATATAAATTAAATATATATAATTTAAATTTAAATATATAGATACATTTTAAATATATAGATAAATATCTGTATATTTTAAAATATATGATATCTTATCTATATTATCTGTAGATTTCCCCCTAGTTATCTGCATTGAATATTTGTGTATTATGTATCAAGAAAGTCAAATTAACTTATTACCTGTTCTAAGAAAAGCTGGACTTCCTTAGTCCAAACCATATCCATGTACACTATATAGTTTAATCTGAATGCGAGAATATTTCAATATGCCATTTATGCTGTTTGAATAGTTCAAATAGCCTTGCTTTAATCTCTGATTACTTATTCAAGGTCTACACCTTGGAGCCATGCCAATATTTGAAATGGAACCACTGAAAACGTCATTTGGTTATTTGATGGTATATTAAAATTTGAGCTATTTGATGATATATTAAAATTTGACCCTTTCATAAAAAATAATTCTATTAAAATACTCATCATTTCTAACCAACTCTGTGACTGAAGTCTACAAATAACAATTAAAGTTTATCCCTAAAGATGATGCTGAAATAGTTTCAGTTATGGTGGAGACAGATGTGGAAAACTGCCAGCACCTAATACATCCACTTTAGCTTCAAGACTATTAGCGAAGCAAAAAAAAAAATTCAGTTTCTGTTCTATCAAAGGAGATAAACAATAGAAAGATCATTGTAGAAGAGCACAAAGAGTAAATGTAAAAATATTTGAAAGAGAGGAGCCATCAATTATTTGTGTTTTGCACATAAATTGGCATATATGTGCATACTTGCACAAATGACTAAAGGAGTCTTTTTTAATGCTTGTGTTTTCCTATTATTGATATTCTACAAGTGTTAAAATAGTCAAAATTTTCTGATCTTTTTGAGCTTATATGTGGCAAGAAATATTCAGATTATCATTTATTCTTATGAGTATTGACTGTTTGGGGACAGCTTTCTTTTAGACAGTTGTGAGAAAAAGCTTTGAAAGGCCAATTAGAGTTTTCCTTTTTAAAAATTAGTTTTGTACAAGTAAAGGTTTTCTGCACCCATCTCACAGGTGCTGTGCATAGAACTTTTCTTAGTACTATTGCTCTATAAAAATGTATTTGATGCAATAAACTGCCATTTTTAGCACAATTATGTACTGAATGCTTTAATACACTATTTAATCCTCACAACAACTTGTTTTCATTCTTGGAGAGAGAAATTCAGACAAAGAACTGACATTGTTGCCTGAGATCACATAGGCTAGCAAATGGCAAGGCCAGAGTTATGTCTATTTGCTTAACCCTCTCACATACTGCCCTTGATTTCTTGGCCATCTGCTCAGGGTACCATGCTCAGTGCCAGGTATGTCAAGATAAAAAAAGACTTTCTCCCTCACCTTTCTTTCTCACCTCACCTACCCAGTCTAGCAGGGTAGGTGCATTGCCTTTCCTTGTGAAGCCCACCAGCAGTACCAGCTCGCTAGGTCCTGCCAGAGTATATGCTTCCCCTAGATATCAAGTGCCATCAGCTAAGCACCTATTGTGCCAGAACGCATTGGCAGTTTTTTATGTGAATGCCAATGTGGTGGTTCCTGAAAGTAAGTTCTACACTTATATGAAACATTTTAATTGTTATGACACTAAATTACTGAATTACAAGTACTTTTTAAGTCTTCTGATATTCTCTCAGCAGAAAATAGGGAAGAAATATTGCGTAAGATCAGAATTAAGCAGACATATTACCCATATGCATTGAAAATGTGTTTATGCCATGTGCATCAGAACTTCCAGTGCATCGAACCTGAGACTGAGCCAGTAATGAGACTGACTTTTTTCCAGCACCCTGTGACTTTCTGCCTAGCCAGTCTGTTATAACAATGGCAGTAGCAACTGTGCTCAGCTCACCACATGATGACAGCCTTTCTAGTGTGTGCCTGCCATTTATTAGGACATTAGTGGCCGGCCATCATCCAGATGCCCAGCCGTGACTATCACACAAAGAAAACATTAGCTTTCTTGGATGTTGCTATTCTAATTTGGAAATTAGTTTTGCCTTCATGGCTGCATCACATTTGGAATCTCTCTTTGATGTTGTTATTAGTTTGTGCTCATGGTGCTCATGATAACTGTCACACATTAATCACGTCCATCATGTGATTCTTAATTTGCTCTATTATGACAAATGGATTTAGACACAAACTTGCAATTGCCTGTTTTGAGGTTAATAGCAGATTTGGGGTTGTAATTGGTTCCCAAATATTCAATTTGGGGAAATTATTTCTCACCCAGCTCTAAAACATGTTCTAAGTGAGCAAATTGTATTTTTTACTATCACTGCAAAATTGTGCCAGATGAGACCATATGAGACATCTGAGTTTAGTAATACACCCAAAAGTTTCTACCAGAGTGGCATATTTGTGCATCTGTGGGGCGTTCTGCTTTTTGCCATTATCTCATTTATCTACCCCATATTTATATATATCTCAAATTATTCCAAAACATTTTATTTTATAAATGCTCTCTTTATGGGGAATATTATATAATGATTATTCTATATTCAGAATGTTAGTAGTATTAATAACTTCCGATTAAACTTTTTTAGTCTAATGGAAAGATGTTTGTAAAGATTACTATACATTTTGATTTTCTCTGAAATCCCTTTCTTAAATAGGGATTAAATATTGCATATTTAAAATAATTGTATCTCTAAAGTGATGCCAGAAATTTGCTTTCTAAATGAGCAGAGAGGTCTCCTATAAAGTCCTCTCTGGTTGCAGGGACTTCTCTCTTTTTCTTGGATGGTTTGCATAGACTAATGTTCCCCTTCTGCAGCAACCCTCCCCCTTGCATGTGAATTCTTGTACATCTCCAGAAAATTGTACACTTTCAACTATTCAGAAAAACTTTCTTTTCTAACAAATCTTAGTAACAGGAAATTAAAGGCATATGGGATACCAGTCAACAAAGTGACTGCAGAAACTTATGAGACATAGAAACTTAGAAATTAGAGGTGGAGGACATTCACAAATCATCTCCCTTAGAAGCTGTGTAGAACGTAAACTAACAGTCAGACTCCGGAACCAAGCAGCTTGGATTTTACTCCTGTTTCAGCTACTTCCTGTTGGACAGTGGGCAAGTCACTTAACTGGTATCAATTTCCTTATCAGTAAAATGGCAGTATCTATTTTATGGAGTCGTTGTGAGAATTAAATGAATAATTTTGTAAAGCTCCTAGTACATCATTAAGTGCTTAGTAAATGTTAGCTGTTATTATCTAGTCTGTGCTTTTATCCAATGGAAAATTCTTTTCACATGGTTCTAAAAGGGTGATCATTCAGTCTCTACCTAAAACTTTCCCTGTAAAGAGCCATTTGCTCCTCTCCCAAGTATTTTCCCCTCATTTTTGAATAGTTCTAATAACAACAATGAAAGTCTGCCTTCCTGTGACTTTTGTACTTTCGGTCCAGCCCTGCTCATTAAAGCATCTAGAATATGTTGTCTATAAAAAGATTTTTCAAATATTTGAAGTATCTTGTCTGTCTACTCTTCCAGGTATTTTCTCCTCAGGGAATTACCCAGGTCCCTTAACTTTCATATGCAACATTCTTTGCAGGCCCCTTACATCCCTACTTGCTTTAAATTGGTCATTAATGTCCCTATTAAGATATGGTACCCAGAATAAAACCAAATATTATCTGACCAGTGCAACATGTTACTTCTCTTGTTTTATATATAAATTACATCGCGTTCTAAGATGTCTTTAAAAGCTTTTTTTTGTGAAGTGCATTGACAGATGTGGTGTGGAAACCGCTGTGCTCTTAGAGTACTTGCCATTCACCTAAAATCCTTAAGGTCTTCTTACACCAACTGTGAAAATGCCCTAAGCCATTTTGGGTACTATTGATCTTTTACCCGAAGTGCAAGACTTTATATAGTTACTAGGAATCTCCTTGTTGACATAGTGATGAGAAAAAGACACAGGTTGAAAGAAGTTTTAGAGAGACTTCACTGGTTTTTCAAAGTGACTAGCTTAGTGTTATACACAGAACAAATGCTCTGTAAGTCTTTATTGACTATTAAATTTTCAAATAGTTAACACTCATTGAGTGCTTGCTATGTACCAAGAACTATCTTAAGCACTTTATAGCCAGGTTCTGCTTCTTAGTGGCATTTTATAGCATGAAATTTATAATGTAAAGAGAGGTTCTATAACTTTCTCAAGCTCACATAACTAGTTAATGATGGAAAGGAAGGCAGGAATTAAATCATATATGCCTTGAAGGCCAAGGAAGAAATTTGGGTTTAATTCAAAAGCCATTGATATGACATTAAAGGGTTCCCTGGGGAGAGGCACAGCCAGGTTTATGGATTTAAAAAGACGGCTCTGGTTACTCTCTGGAGAGGAGATTGGAGAATGGCCAGAGTGCAAAGAGGCCACCACAAGGCTATTAAAGAGTATAAGCAAGAGGTGGTTAGGCCTGGGGGAAGAGCAGCAGAGAAGTGCATGGTTCAGGGTCTGTTATTGAGTTTAAGTGTTCAGGATTTGGTGATGGAATGATCGTGTGGTCAAGCAAAGGAAGGAGTCCAGGAGACTCACAAACCCAGGTGTCCAGTTTCAGTCAAAAGATGACAATTGTTATTAAAAATACAAATTGGTTAAGAATTAATTACATGATTATGCTAGGTAAATACTCAGAAAAAAGTGAATGACAAAAAGTACAGATTATATATGTTAAAGTTAAAATAAGAGACTACTTTCAAAAGGTTTATTTCCCTATTACCTCTTATTCTTAGGGAAAATTATATACGATAATACCCTTATGAGAAAATGGAGCCTATTTTTTTTTTAACCATAGTACCTTGAGAGATTTTTCTCTCTAAAAGAAAATGCCTTTTTCCCATGAGGAAAGTTGGCAGGCAGCAAGTCCCATTTGTTCCTTTAGGTGTCCAAGCCTTTATAGTCTTCTCTGATATATTTCTATGAGATTAAATCATGGATACATGTGTCTAAACACATCTTCTGTTCAGAGTGTGTTATGAATGTGTAGGTAGAAAAGGAACAGAGGTGGAAGGAGGTAAAAGAGAATTTTTTTAAATAAGAAAATCATGGAATTTTAGCCTGTAAAGGAGCCTTACAGATAATGTCTACTAAGCCACTCATTTTATTGTTAACCAGAGAAGTTATTCCTTATTCAGCCTGGAGCCCTAGATCTTCACTCTAGGGTTCTCTCCACTACCATGATTTTCTTGGAAGCTATCTGCTAGAACCCTGCTCTTCAGAAAGAACCAGTAGATAATGAAACACAATTACAAGTTTAGGAAAAAGTAGCTTCCATTTAATTTGTAGAAATGATCAGAACAGAAGAATGTATTAGTGAGAACTTCACATCTTAGGAATTAGTAGATTTGGCAGGTGAGAAAAGGGGGAAAAAGAGCTTGCAGTGGATACTACAGCAACAATCAACAGCACATGGTCAAGCCTAACCCAAGATAATGAGGAGCCAGTAAGCACCCACAAACCTAGGGGTCAAGGTGAGCCCAAGTTGCCAAGTGAGCTGGTGGGCATATTTTAGATACTGAGAAGAAACTCAGGCACCTCACAGCCCAGGCAAGGCCTACACCAGGTATCCCCAAACTACGGCCCGCGGGCCACATGCAGCCCCCTGAGGCCATTATCAGGCCCCCCACTGCACTTCAGGAAGGGGCACCTCTTTCATTGGTGGTCAGTGAGAGGAGCACAGTATGTGGCGGCCCTCCAGTGGTCTGAGGGACAGTGAACTGGCCCCCTGTGTAAAAAGTTTGGGGATGCCTGGATTACACCATGTTACCTGCCAGAGCTTAAGGCCCACAGGAAGGAAGAAGCATGAGACATATCAACTCAGAAGCTAAAACTAAAGTCTTAGCACACAAGAAGCTGAGACCTAGAAATTGTCTCTATTGCCCATAGCAGTGCTGCAGTAATGGCCATTGTACTTTACCTGTCAGGAACTGACGGTCAGCCATCGTTTTCTGATCAGCCCATGACAAAAGTCATGTTGGTGTGACTGGAAGCTAGAATTGAATTCATCGAGAGAAGAAGGTGAGGAAAAATAATGCATCTTTCACAACCGAGGAGCGAGATCAATACATCTTATAATGGCTTTCTTTTTTAATTCTTTAACTTTTGTATAGGTAATACATTTACATGGTTCAAATTGCAGAAAATAAAAAATAAAAAGGTATATGAAAAAAAATCACGCTCCATGTGCCACTGTGCTCTACCCAATACTCATTCCTGCCAATTGCTTAAGCATGGTTCTTGTTTATTATCCATTCATGGATATTTTCTCCATATGCAAGCCAAACAAATACAATATTCTTGCTTCTTTTCATTTTTTTACGAAGCGATGCTATAATATACACTCTATTCTGCATGTTACTGTTTTCATTTGATAATTATGAATACTTTCTCAATACAGAGTTATCGAAAGCCCAAAAGTTATTCAGAGGCTTCTGTCCCTGACAAAAATTTAAAGATACAAGATTGTAATCCAAGATTAAATGGGATTAGCTGGGCATTGTGGCCCATGCCTGTAATCCCAACACTTTGGGAGGCCAAGGCGGGAGATCACTTCAGGCCAGGAGTGAAACCAGCCTGGTCAACAGTGTGAGACCTCATCTCTACAAAAAAATAATAATAAAATTAGCAGGTGTGGTGGCACACACCTGTGGTCCTAGCTACTCCAGAGGCTGAAATAGGCAGATCACTTGAGCCCAGGAGTTTGAGTCTTCAGTGAACCATAACCATGCCATTGCACTCTAGCCTGGGCAACAGAGCAAGACTCTGTCACAAAAATGTGTGTGTGTGTGTGTGATCAATAAAAGTAATACTAGAACTTTCGGCATTATGCTTAGAATGGCTTTATTTAATTACACTCGTGTCTGGGGTTGTAGCAGATGGGGTCTTAACATTATTACTAGCCAATCTAATAATACTGAGTGATTGAAGTAATTCTTCCATTTCCTTATTTGCAAATAGGAAAGGGGTAGACTGACCAAACTTTAAGGTAAATTCTAATACTAAAACTGCTAATACTGTGTACTTTAAAATCTCTGTCTTCAGGTACTGGAATATGTCTGGCTATTAGATTATCATTATAGAGATACATGCTATACACAACTTCCTCCAAAAATCATTGTCTTAAAAGTGAGTTTTCAAATTGTGAAAATTCCAGATATTCAGCAAAATATAGAGAATAGTATACAAACATTAGTGTACCTTAGCTTAAAAAATAAATTTTTACAAAGAAAATTGAAGTCCCTAATTACATTCCTGTCTCTCCCCTCCAAAAGTAACCACCCTTCTTATTTAGATATTTTCATTCCCAGTCACATCTTCATAATTTAGCTTTATTTGTATGCATCTGTAAACAATATATATCATTCCTTTGCAGATTTTGAAATTTTATATAAATCATATGTGTACATTCTTCTGCATCTTACTTTTTTTGGTTTTGTTTTGTTTTTCGGCATTATGCTTTTGAGATTTATTCATGTTGTTATATGTGGTCCTAATTATTTCATATTTGCTCTTAAATATTATGCCATTATATATAACAATCCCAACTTAATTTTCTATTTTCATGTTGATGGGCATTCTGGTTATTTTCCACTTTTATATTACAGTGCTGCAATGAATATCCTTGTGTATCTCCTTGTGTCTAAGAATAAATATAGGAGTATATCTTCAACTTTACTAGATATTGCCAATTTGCTCTCCAAAGTAAGTTGTGCTAATTTATACTCTCACCATCAGGTATAACATTTCTCATTGCTCAATATCCTTGCCAATGATTGATGTTGCCAGACTTTTTAATGTTTGCCAATCCGATTGCTGTGAAACTGAATCTCCTTAAGGTTTAAATTTATATTTACTTGATTTCTGATGAGGTAGAGCATTTTTAAATATGTTTATGGAATCTTCAAGTTTCCCCATATTTTAGATTATCCATTCATATCTCTTTTTATTTAGAAGATTGCATTTTTCCTATTGATGTGTAGTTATCTTTAGACAGCCTGGATGCTAACATTTTGTCAGTTATATTTTTTACTGGTAAGAATTCTCCAAATTCATAACTTAGGCTTTTATTTTATTATGCTATCTTAATGAACAAATTTTTCATTTTAATGTAGTTGAAATTATCTTTTGCTTTGCTCTGTTTCTTCTAGTTTGCATTTTTAAGGCCTTCTTTATTCCAACTTGACAAAGATAATTTTCTCCTAAAAGTTTGAATTTGCTTTTTATTTTAGATCTTTTATCTACTTGAATCCAGTAGACTTTTAAAAAATGTGGATATGCATTTATTGAGTAGTTCATTCTTTTTTGAGTGTCATTTAATTGAATGAACAAAAAAGACATTCCAGAACATGTAGCAGTCTCATCAAAGTTAATAGCCTAACAAAAGTATTTATCTATTTCAAGATGGCTGTCATTGCTCAAAATATTTTTAAAATTATCTTTTCAAATTATATCCGATGTCAGCTGTACATTATTTAACAACTACCAACATTGGTAAACTTTTTTCTTTAAGGGTAGATTTGATATTTTGAAAGAT
This sequence comes from Saimiri boliviensis, assembly GCF_048565385.1. Lineage (NCBI taxonomy): Eukaryota > Metazoa > Chordata > Mammalia > Primates > Cebidae > Saimiri > Saimiri boliviensis. The sequence goes on from NC_133449.1 coordinate 202,271,123, forward strand.
TCAAACTCCTTTAGAACATGCTTGCTGATGAAGCTGGAGAGTAACGTTTTGGTTTAATTTAAAATGAAATATAACTGTGAAATGTTAAGATGGCCTTTCTTGAATGAACATAAAGTGATTCTGAGGGCAAACACTTAGAAAAAATTCTCAAACTATTTTGAAATAAAATTGACCTTAATGTAAATAAGGGCATAAAACCTCTATTACATTAATTTGGAAGTTTAATCTTGGTATAGTTAACTCAGGTCCTCATGACTTAACAAGACAACCACATGTGTAAATAGAAGACCAAATGAATGAAATACTGAGTGATAAATGCAAAATAGACAAATGTATAAAGTATATGGAAATAAGGTATGTAGGGAAGATCTCACTATGGAGAGGAGTCAAGGAAGGCTACATGGTGATGACATTTGAACTGAACCTGGGAGGATGAAAATAAATTATTCACCTGAAGGGCATGATATGTTAAATACACAGCATATGCAACAGAACAGAAGGACTAAGTTGTTATCAATATGCAAGGAACCTTCAAGATCAGGGGTTTATTTAGTATGGCCAAAAGTACTTCATTTGGTAGTCACAGATTGGTCCCTCACCACGAAATGCTTAAAAGACCAAAGTCTTTTAAGCATGGAAGCAGCATGATCAGATTTGCATTTTTTAAATCAGAATCATCCTGGCAGTAGTGGGTTAGACAAACTTTCTCTAAAGGGCCAGTTAGTATATTTCAGGTTTTATGGACCATACAGTCTCTTTCACCACTGTAGCACAAAAGCAGTCACTGATAATTCCTAAAGGAGTAGGCAGATGCTTTATATACCAAAAGCAGCAGACTAGATTTGACGCTGTACCATCATTATTTGACTAGTGGAGTAGAGGATAACTAGGAGTGAAGATGGGTTGAAGAAGGGAGAATTAACTAGAAGGATTGCAGTAGATTGTGTTTTTTTTTTAAAAAAAAAAAAAGGCCGGATGCGGTGGCTCACATCTGTAATCCCAGCATGTTGGGAGGCTGAGGTGGGCTGAACACGAGGTCGAGAGATTGAGACCATCTTGGCCAACATTGTGAAACCCCATCTCTACTAAAATACAAAAATTACCTGGGTGTGGTGGCTCATGCCTGTAGTCCCAGCTGCTTGGGAGGCTGAGGCAGGAGAATTGCTTGAGGCCGGGAGGTGAAGGTTGCAGTGAACCAAGATTGTACCGCTACACTCCAACCTGGCACCTGGCAAAAGATCGAGACTATGTCTCAAAAAAAAAAAAAAAAAAAAGATGAGGTTCTAAACCAAGACTATGAAAGTTGGGATGAATGAGAAAAATGTTGCAAAAGAAATTTGGCAACAGTGCTCTGGAATATGTAGGGGCAAGTGTTAAGGGAAAGGGAAGACCCAAGTTAACCAAAAGGTGGATGGTGATGGCTTCAACTAAGGTGGTAAAACTAGGAATAGGTGAATGGTGTTTTCTCTTTGTGGGGGAAGATGGTGTGAGGAAAGAAGGCTCAGTGTGGCAGCTAAGAGAAAAGAATGTGTTTCCGTTGGGGCATACTGAATGGAAAGGGCTCACAGGGAGATTTGGGTTATTAAACTTATGTCTCTAAAGCTTAGGAGAGTCTGGCACTCAAAGCATAGAGTTGATTGAAGTCCGCAGGATACAGGAAGTGTAGTATAGTGGGAGACAAGCAATGACAGAGCCTGGGCTCACCTACATTTACAAGATAATCAAGGCAAAGAAGAACCAAAATGAGTGAGCAAATACCTAGAGAGGCAGGGTAAGGAGCATTCCTCAAAGGAGAGATGAACAGCTATGCCAGACACTAGCAAAAGGTTAATTCAGTGAAATGAGGACCTGAAAAGTGTCTGTTGTATCTGGAAAGGGAAATACATTGGTGACGTTTGTCAGAGCAGTCAGCATGATGAAGAAGTTTCCAAAATAATTCGAGAAGCAAATGGAAGGTGAGGAAATGGGGAAAGGAGAATTCTACTTAGGTGAAGAATTAGATGGATTTTGTTTTTATTTTTTCCTTTCAGAAAGGGAGAAAATTGTGCGTGTTTGTACACAGAGAATGGGAGCTGGTAGAAATAAGAGATACTAGGGGAAAGGCCTTGTCAGTGGGACAGAATCCCAGAGGAGTAATCATAGTGCACTAGGAGCACAGGGGGAGAGGTTGGCTGCATATTAGGGGAAGATGGGTAAAGTGATTGAGGTAAGTGGGAAAAACTCCAACCAAATGTCTTGGTTCTCTCCCTTGGAAATCATTCAAAGCTAATGTAATGGGAAAGTCTTCATGGTTTGAGTGAGCCATTTGTAGTTATATAGTGAGGAGGAGATAGGTGTGGCATCAGTAGTTCTTTGTTAGTAAAAATTTGCAGATCAAGTTGGGTGACTTCTGAGAAGGCCCATTTAATTGCGGCAGAGGTTATATGACGAGATCAGGAACACAGGAGTTTGAAAAAATGGCTGTGGAACCTGCCACTGGGAAGCTGAAATGTTATGGTCTCTCCCCTCCACCTCTGCTCTGAACTTTCTAAGAAGACAACGTTTTGTTTTTCCTTTTAGAGCTTTGTATTAATTGAGGAACCATGGTGGTGGGGAAGGACCCAACGAGGGCTTGTTAGGCACTGTGAAGATGGTCATGGGGCCTCATAGATGTGCTGGTGTTGCCTGCATGCACATGTGTATGATCTCAGCCCTGTGCCAAGAGGTAGAAGCTCTACATGGGAACATCTGTGCCCCTGGCCTTCCATGGCCAGGGACCAACATGGCACCTTGAGTTGGCGGCAGACATTGTTACATGCACAGCCCTTAGCCATTTGAGAGCCAACACTCAGTCTCCATAGGCCGAGCGCCAGTAGTAGTTCAGTAATAGAACTTTCAGTCACGACGGTCACTGAGGGAAGCCTACGAATTCTGTCGCCTTCTTTTCTAACAGCTGAAATAATTTAGCTATATTCTGCCACATGAGCTCTGTTGGAGGAAGGGGATGCATAAGATGCTGAATTAGGTTCCAGTTGAATTATTTAGTCCTCTTGATGCTGAAAGGTTCTTCTTATCTTTTGAAATGTGAGTGCTAACTTGAAGACAGTGAACAGTTTCTTTTTCTGTATCTCTAATGTGGGATCAGGATTATATCCGTCCTTAGTCACCAAGTCTTGTGTTAATGGAACTGAAACTCTCTGGGGAAGCATCCTAAACCTATTTAACATTCCCAAGCACTAAAGTTTACATTAGGACTTTTACATGAGCTAAGGTGTCTATAAAAATATATGCTTGCAGCCAGTCCCTAGTGGCTTCACATCCGAGGAAACTGTGGAGCATCCGTCATTCTAGCCAAGGGTTGGAATAACTCACTGCTGCAGATACTTCCATTATGTAACCCAGCTGAGGGTGTTGTGTATCTGTCACAGCAGAGGTCAGCCATGATTCTGTAGAATAGTCCAGTGATTCAAGCGATTTGTAACTATTGTCACCCAAGATGCAATGATAGAGAATCATGAAATTTTAGGGAAAGAGACTTTTTAAGATGAGCGGTTGATTTCCTTTTTGCTCCATTGAATGCCATGGCTTTTCAATGTTGTGTCCTCATCTAGTTCTGTAACTTAACCCTTCAACACCCTGGTGCACATCTTGCCAACAAACCCATAACTTTAAAATGTAATTGCAGAAAAAAATTGTATGTGGGATTTATTTTCACTCGATTTAGCAATAATTTTGCTTGAGACACATTTAGAATCATACCTTAGGTGAAATGTCCTGAATTAGTGGTTAAGTTTTGCTGTTTGTATGGCACATGTTTAATAAAGCACTTTTTCTCCCATAAATTAGATATTAAAGCCAAGAAGCTGTGGTTCTCAGCCTAGGCTGCATATTTGAATTACATAGGAACTTCTTTAAAATGCCAATGCGCAGGTCCTCCCACAGATTAATTGCATTTGATTCTCTGGGGATGGGGTCAGGGCCCCAGTATTTCTTTAAAAGCTCCCCAGGTGATTCTAGTGTATAGCCAGGTTTGAGAATGCCTGCCTTTTAAAATGCAAATCCAACTGTGTCTTAGTTTAAAACCTTTCCTCAACAGCCAAACTCCTTAGCAAGGCATTTAAGGTCCTTTCCAGAATGGATCCACTACCCTCCCAGATAAGCTCATACTACTCTGCTGTACACGCCCACCCTCCAACTACTTCATTTTTTCTAATAGGCAGCCCTACCTTCCATCTCCATGTGTTAGCAATACTTCGAAGAAGACACCTTCTCCACTAAAGTATTTCCATTTTTAAACATGCCCTTAAGATCACCACCTTACTTCACAAGCCTTCTGTGGCTCTTCCAGGCAGCATTCACTCCTCTCTGCACCTTGCATGCTGACCACCTTGTGTATACCCCATCTCACTGCTGTTGGTCTATGTCCCCCTCTTCCAAAAAACTGAGTTTATGTGATGGTTGGATTCATGCCTTATATTTTTTGTATTATTCACAGTGCATAAAACACAAAGTACATGAATAAATGAATGGAATTTTTTCTAAAATTGCATTATATGTAGCAGTAGGTGGGTTCTGGAGTCAGACTTCCTGGGTTCAAATGACAACTCTGCCACTTACTGGTTTTGTGACCTTGAACAAGATATTTCATGTTTCTAAGTGCCAATTTCATTATCTACTAAGTAGAAACAATACTGTTGCCTACTTCAGAAGCTTGTGGGACTGAAATGGATGCTAGTCATAGGGTGGCTAGTTTACCACTTAACACATTAAGCACTAAATAGATGCTCACTGTAGTTATTCTTATTACCCCTTAATTGATTTTCATCTGGATGGAACTTTAAGAATTATTCGTAACAGGAATAGAGCATGAAACGGGTGAAATATAGTCAATGAACTTTGCATCAGCCTGGTCTGGGTCGGCCGAGCCCTCCTGCTCTTCTCTTCCAGGGACTTCATTGATTAGTCTTGAGAAAGGAATACACAGGAATCAGCTAATAGACTTTGAAAGATAGACAGAGGATTCTGTCTTTTGAAAGGATATGTTATAGCAAGAGAGTGAAATAATTCCGATTGTATAATATATGAACAGAATTATTCTATACAATTTTACATTATTGAAAATAGGAAATACTGGAAACAGGATGATCCTCCATACTCTGACATAAAATAATGAGAATCTACTGAGGGAAGAGACTGCCTCTGAATTCTCCACTATACAGCAACCTGAAATTAAAAGTTGGATACACACTAATACTTCATGGCTAGAGTCATCTACCCAGAGGCATTTGTTGAAAGCAGATCTCCACAGTCCTCCCTGTCCAGTGATCTGAATCTGTGGAAGTCCTAGCAGTTAAAAGGAAAAGAAAGAAGATGGAGAAAGAAGACAGAGAGGAAATAAACAAGTCACTTATTTACTGTCTCTCATGTTGCATGCCCCAGAGGCACCAGGATTGTCAAGTCTAAGATGTGCAAAATCACAACTGTGATGACTGAGAATGGTATGAATTCAACCTCAAAATGTAGCTGTAAACATTGTTACGACATTTTTACTACATGTTACCTATAGGTAAAATGTCCCATAGCATAATACCTGGCACGTCCTATGTACTCATTAACTATAAACTATTGTTGATATTACGAGGATGATGAAGATCATTCATGACTCATTAAGCAAATTGTCCACTTCCAGAACATAGTCAGGAATGTTGATTCGGATGATGCACTGAAATTCATGCTGAAATCTCTTTCATCTGAATGGCAATAATATTCTATCTTGATATTCAAGCTTGAGAATTTTTGTATTATAGAAAAGAAGTTTGTAGGCCCTAGAAATATAATATTGTGAATAACAGATTATATTCAATGCATTTTAAAACAATTCTTTTCATACTTACTATAAATATTTCAAAATCCACAGAATGGATAAGACCAAAGGATAAAGAAGGGCCACTATTATTCAGGTATAAAAGTGAAGCATCTGGCTGTTTTCTAGAAGATATGTTTATGGAAATATAACATATGGGCAACATATGGAGAAAATCAGGTTGGAAGTTCTCTGGAGAGTAGACTAATATATCAGCACTAAGCAGATGTAAATTGCAGTGCCTTAGTCACCTACTGACTGTTTCTCTTAGCAATTAAAGAAGCTTTTCAATAGCTGAAAGTGAAGTTATTTTTAAAGATAAAAATCATTTAGACACATATTTACATATAATGTATTTATTTTTATCCTTAGTATTTAAAGTTCATGCTACTTGTTCTGACTACAATTTGTGAAGACCGATGTCACTAAAAGATAAGTGACTAATAACCATTTTCACCCTAGGTTCATAGAAACTAGTGACTTTGATGCCTAGAATCATGTTTTCCCACATAGTTTTTCTCAGTATGAGCTGCCCCATTTTTTGATTATTGATAAGCAAGTTGATCTTAGCTTTTCTGTTTTCCCAGGATTTTTTTTTTCTTAAACAGCTTGGCTGTATCATTTTGAATGGTACTTCACTGAGTTCTTTAAAGCATTTCTAACACTCATCCGGCTTATGTTAATCCCATTTCAGGTCACCATAAAGCAGTTGTTTTCATGTCTAATCAGCAGGCTTGCATAATCCACAAGAAGCCTGTTGTCAAGTGCAGGTCTTCAAGCTGGTAAATTTGCTGCATTCTGGGATTGTGTTGTTTGTGCTCCTCTCTCTTAGTGTTTACTATTATTTAAAGTATTACTTACATGTGATGCTGATGAAATTGTGCAGATAATCAGATGTGGTCAGTACAGGTCTCTAGCCATGTACTAGAAGGTTGGACATTCATCACTTTGATCTTGACCTTGTTGCTACAGTGAGTGCACACCCTGTCTGCCGACTCAAAGGTCATACTGGCCTTCTTGATTTGATTTTCTACTCTGTCAGTCAGTATGCCATTAGGCAGAGTGCTGCCAGTGACCCCTGTAATCTCAGTATTGCCAGTGAGAGGTGTGTAGGATTCTGCCGATGGGGGCAAGTACGTGATCTCATGCTGTAATTCAATTCAATGTGTATTCACTGCACACCTACCATTTGCCCAGAAATACACAATATGCCACAAGAGAGAAATAAAGGCACAGTTTCTACCTTCAAGGAGCTTAGTATTATTGTATGATGATGAAAGTTCATCTCATGATGAGAAGGGACAGACAATAATTGCTATTGGAGGTCAGAGTAAGCTTATCAGCATTTTGGCCACTGGATTTACTCTGCAGTAAGATCTGTAATCATGGCCTGTCTTTCTGTGTGTGCGTTTTGAAAGCTCCCATGACAACCTACAACAGCAGCCCTTGAATGACTGCCTCACAGGCTTTTAATGATATTCAGAGCGGTTAAGTGGAGTTTCCCAGAGGACAAAAATCACAGTCTAACACTGGCTTCTGAGTCCTTTATTCCACCCTCAGAGAATGCTGCACACAATAGATTGGATAAAATCAGGCTGATTTGCATCCCTGCTTCACCCATTGGTGACTGAGCATCTCAGCCTATTTATGCTCAGATGATTATTGGATGTTTCACATACATTGTATAGTATGTTTTTTTACTAAGTTAATTTACAGCCTTTTGTGTTTACAAATGAGAATATGGATTTTTTTGTTTAATAATAGGACTTATTTATTATCCAGGTTTTACCCTGACTTTGTTTTAATTTAAAAAACATTTTTCAAGGCTGACATTATCCATTGTGTTTTTTTCCCAGCCATTTTTTTAAATCCGTAGTTACTTTCAATGATGAATTGTTTAGTCTCATTTTTAGTTTTTTTTTTTTGAGTTGCTTTATACTGCTAGTGAAACTCCTGCTAGATTGCTTAATATAATACAAAAATAAGTGTTAATAACAAGTTCTTGGTAGGTAAAGCTGCGCATCTTGTTTCTGTTGTAATTTATAATCCAGAGAGTTTACCATTGTAAATATTTTAAAAAGTCATCTTGCCACCCAGCTGCATATTTACACATGGGATTTACAGGTCCAATGTTAGGTCAAAAGTCAGTATAAAACAGGAATGGAGGCTCTGATGTCTTGTCCCTTGGAAATGTTTTCAGAAAATTTCACAAGCAGATCACTGTACTGTGGATATAATGGGATGCTTAGCATATCTCCAATCTTCACCTACATAGGGGCCTTTATGTAACACATCAGTCATTCTTCTAATGTAGCGTCATCAGTAGTTTCCAATTCAAGAAAAGTAGGACAAAAGAATAGTTGTTAGATCTGCCAATGGAGAAGGTGGTGCAAGGGGAGGAAGAATAGCCAGAAGGCAAAAGAAAAGCAGCAAACTTAAGCAAATTTAAATTATTAGCCCCTGTGAATATATTTTTTAATAAATAGTAAATTAAGTAACTTACAAGCTTCTTTGACCCCATTTAATGGTAAATTGAGTAATGTTGCCATCCAAAACAAAGAAACGTAAAGAGAGAATTTATACCTTGCCTTTTTTAGCTATTAAGAATTCAAAAAGATTTGAATGTAAAACAGTTATCTAAACTTTGAAGCTACATGATTCCTTAATGAGAGATTATAAAATACTGAATTTGAAATCAAGCTGATTTTCAAACCATGCAATATTGCAATTGAATGCAAACTAAAAAGAAACTATCAATACAACTTAAAAAATGGATACCATACTTCTAGTAATAACATAAGGAAGTAAGATTTCTTCAAAACAGATGGCATACTGCAAAATGGCTGATATGAACTAATGGATTATTAATAAATGGGTATTGACAATTTGACTGAGTGTTATAAGTTTAAAAGAAAATTCTCAATTAAGTTTTTCTGTGTACTTGACCCCCCAGCCCCACTCAGATTCTCCAGGATTTCTTGAGCTTGCAAACAGTTCTAATTGATTAGCAGGTGGCATGCAGTTCGATGCCTTCCCCCACCCTTTCAGGTTGCTATGGTGATACAATCATAGCTTCCCCTCCATTGCTTCAGTGTTCCAGCTGATCTATGGAATGAGATCTTGTGAACCTATTGGACAAACTGGTGCTGGCATTTCTATTTAGACTTGTTACCTAACACTTCTGTTTGGCTTAATAATTGGAAAATGTCACTTTATACCAACGTGCTTACATCTTGCAAAATTGTCAAAGAAAAAAAAATGACGTAATTCTATTTGTTATTACCTCTCTATTGTTACTCCTAAAGTACATGAATATAAAATGTTTTTCAGGCAAACCTTGAAAGCATATTCACCTTCTTTCTTAAAGATTCTTAACTATCACTGTGAAAAGTGTTCCATTACCACTGACAACACTTTTTTTAAAAAAGATGTTAAACACAACATTTTGAGATGAGACATACACACACACACAAACACAAACACACACACACACAGATGCTTCTTTTATTTAAAGTCATTTTGAAAATCAAAAGCATTGTTTCATTTGTTTTCTCTGGTGTATTTTAACAGAAAAGCTTAGGCATAGCAGTAACACTTACATACCTTTGCTGTATTCTCCTGCCAGTGTAAAAAGGATAGCAGTCACTTTCAAATCAATTCTTAATAGTCCTTGATTCTCAAAGGCTGCTATTCACACATAACAACCAGAATCTAATATAAGCAAACTTTGCATCTTCAGTAAGGAAACAGACATTTAATACATAAAATGTGAGTTCTTATTTAAACAGTATCTTATGTGTGTAAAGTGCAAAAAAACAAAAGACACCATCTTGTTGATGTACAGACCATTCTTTTCTGTAGACTAATGGCAATGATAACCTTCTTAGAACAACTCATATCACAGACCGCCTGATTTGAAGTGTACATTTTCAGAACACTGATTTTATTTCCAGTCAAAAGAATACTATATTTTAGGCCAACATTTGGCACCTACATATTTAGTATGACTTTGTATTCTTTCCAAAGTACATTAAAGCATGTGATAAAATTTGTGTCATTAGGGCAGTAGTTCAAAATGCATTACCATAATTTTATAGGAAATATAATACATAGTGAGAGACTCCAGCTCTTGTGACCTCCTGACGTGGCCTGTCTGAAATTCAGTCATAGCGATTACTGGGATTCTCCCTCTCCACCACCCAGCAATAAAGACCTAAGGAACTACTTTTCAGATCTGGTAACTGGGGCTAGTCTGCAAAATAAAGTGCTTAGTGAGAGAATGAGAAGAAAATGAAATTAAGAAAACAAAATAGGAAAGAAAATTAAAAAGTAACCTTTAAAGTTGGGAGTATACTTCTAGTTTTAAAAAGAAAAAGACACCTTTGGTGAAGTTATAATGGGTTCAAGGTTTAAATGAACTTTTCAATAATTTTACATCATGGGAAATAGTTTTAAAATATCACAGTATCATGTCTGCTTAGTCTGTCATGTTGACTATTTTGAAACCAAGAAGAAGATTCATTTTATTTATGTAAAATGTTCATTTATGCTATTGGATGACAACCCAAATTTTTTTTTTTAACTAGAATTGTTCTCAGTTTGCAGTGCAATGTATGTAGTTAAGTGTGCCATTTTTGAGATAGAATTTTGGTCAAACTTTACTTTTGGATTATTATTATCCACAATGAAAATAATTTCTTTCCTAAAGCCTAGATGTGTCATGGAAAATAAAAAAGGTAAATGAAATTAGAGTTAATTATAAGTATTTCAGATACTATTAAAAAAAAACAGTTTTTCAGATCTCACAATGCAGCATCTGTGATGTCAAAACACAGGTAGGACTTAAAGTCTCCTCGAGTCCATGTCATATGGCAGCACAGTTATCATGCCTTACACTCAAGAGGAGCCACAGCGGTCATCTCCCTGTAGGAAGTCAGACTGCTTCCTTTATATAATTCATGTTTGAAGCTGATCATGTGGGTATGAGTTCACATCCTTTTGTTCCCTTCCCCAACCCTCATCGATTTGTTTTGTGTTTTGAAATTATCAGATGAAAAGAAATGTAATGGTGAAAATCAAAACAGTTAAGGAGAGTTATATCCTAGAATAAATCAGAGATTTTTTAAAAAAAATTTCTAACACTACCTCACACTTTGCAAAAGGAGGAAGAACAAGCCAAGACGAAAACTCCTAAGCAGAATCAAAGACAAATTGATAAAAAGAAAGGAAATAGAATTGTATGCATTTCAATGACTATATTTTAAGTCTATTCAGGGAATGGTATTATTTAAATCCGTATACTTACCATAAATTGCTTGCATGTTTGAAATAATTAGAAAGACAAGAAGGGACTTAGATTTTCCATTTATTTGTGTTCTGGTTACCTTGATATAAAGAATACCGACAGTATGGATCTAGGACCAGAAATACTGTTTGACCCAGCAATTCTATCACTGGGTATATACCCAAAAAATTATAAATCATTCTACTATAAAGACACATGTATATGTATGTTTGTTGCAGCACTGTTCACAATAGCAAAGACTTGGAACCAACCCAAATGCCCATCAATGGTAGACTCGATAAAGAAACTGTGACATTACACCATGGAGTACTATGCAGCCATAAAAAAGGACGAGTTCATATTTTTTGCAGGGACATGGATGAAGCTGGAAACTATCATTCTCAGCAAACTAACACAGGAACAGAAAACTAAACACTCCACATTCTCACTCATAAGTTGGAGCTGAACAATGAGAACACATGGACACAGGGAGGGGAACATCACATACTGGGGCCTGTCAGGGGATGGGGATCTAGGGAAGGGATAGCATTAGGAGAAATGTCTAATGTGGATGACCGGTTGATAAGTGCAGCAAACCACCATGGCATGTGAATACCTATGTAACAAACCTGCACATTCTTCACATGTATCCCAGAACTTAAAGTATAATTTAAAAAAACAAAAGAATACTTGAGAAGCCTATTAACTGATATCGTATTAAGTCCATTGTAAGTGACTACTTATTGTTTATAAGTCATAAAGTAAAAATTTGCCTGCTGGACCTAAACAAAGATAAGTAGATAGAAAATAATTGTGATGCACATACCCAGATGTGTGGAGTAATCAGTGAGAAGGTGAATTCTGAGCAGACCTGTGAAACTGGATAGAATGGCAAAGGAAGATTATCTCCCAAGTTCCGTCTCATTCTTTACCTATAGATCCTAATTCTGTGCTGCATTAATGGTAATCCCACTGTATTAATGGTAATCATTAATGGTAATGATATCAGTCAACTATTTACAAGGCACTTTAACATAGATTCTAGCATATCCTCAGAATAAACATATAAATTCAGTACCTTTCCATACCTCAGATGAGAACACTGAAACTTTTTTAAAGTGACATGGCCAAGCTCCCACTGCTGAACCACAAACTTCCTTTCCTTACTGCTGCTGTCACCCATGTCCCTATACAATTCCATTTTCTCTTTCCAAACCACTTATATCTCCTTTTTCCTCTTTCATAATAACCATGACCTTATTTCCAGTTCCTAAATTTCCTAGTTTATATCCACAATCAACACTGAACAAGACATCTTATGTATTTCTTAACTGACTCATTGCTTTTGCCAGTGATAGATTTTTTTTTTAAGCTTAGAAGTAAGTTGGACTCTAAAATCTGTTTTAAAGATAGTTTATGGATTCTTTTCTCCTTTGCTATTCTTTCCAGTTTCTCTTTAAAGGTATTTTAACAGGTAATAACTCTTATTTAGAAATCATGTTCATTTTGAATTTTTTAAGATTGTCTTTGATTCTTAAAAAATTTTCCCCATATGCTAAAGGAGAAAAAAGACTGTTTAGTTCAATGACTTGGGATACAATTGTGCTTTTAAAACAAATAACATTGTTTTATTATATCTATTAGGGCTAGAAAGTTCAGTGTACAGTGGCAGCACTTTATTTCAAACTGTTTAATCAAATTGCACAAATAGAGTAGTAAAGAGCGCTTTCCTCTTCACAATAGTTACACCTGCTGCTAGCCACATGGAGTTCATTAAAATATCCAACCTCCTTCTATTCACAGAAAATTTTAAACACCAACATAGTCTTTAAATGTAGTCTTTTCCTAAAAATCTAATATTCATTAAGAGTACTACTCAGAAGATAATTTATACCAATGAGAACATGCTATTATATGTCTCATAAAATTATAAAATAAACTTTCTATTCACAGAAACATTTCATTCAGTGAAATTTATTGATGCCTATGCAATGCCAGGTAGTGTGCAAAGTACTAAATGAGACATTAAAATGAGCCAGACAGAAATCCTTCTTAGAAGGAAAGTCTAGACCAGTGTCTTTCAGAGGCTTTGCCTCTTTCTACTAACATCCAAATCATCTGCAGAACTTGTTAAAAATGCAGATTCATGAGCCCCACTCCAGATCTACTGACTTATAATCTGCAAGTGGGATTCAGGAATCTGTACTTTTAATTAGCCATCTTATTATGTAAACCAGTGATTAATAAGCTAGTGATTCTGAGGCTTATTAATTGGAGAGGCACCTGTATGTCAAAAAGACAGACATGAAAAGATGTAGAAGTGCAATACTGAGTGATAGTTATTCTAATAGAAATGGCATTGATAAACACTTAAATTTATGTTTCTAATGAATATAAAATGTGAACATGTGACATTACATGTGGAGTGAGCACCTGGATAAATATGTACCTACGTTTCTATGTCTTAGGTGTCTTTAAGTTTTCACAGAAATTAAACATGTTCTAGAGATTCTGTTTTGAACTAGATATATCTGAATGAGGTCATGTTTGCAAGAGTTAGGAATAAATCCACTATACAATGAAGTAGAAAAATACCTGTATAAATCACTCAATTAAAAAAAAAAAATCTCTACTGGGCCTGATGGCTCATGCCTGTAATCCCAGCACATTGGAAGGCCAAGGTGGGTGAATCACTTGAGCCCAGGAGTTCAAGACCAGACTGGGCAACATGGCAAAATGCTGTCTCTATAAAAATACACACACACACACACACACACACATACACACAAACACACACACACACACAAAATAGCCAGGTGTGGTGGCACACGCTTGTAGTCCAAGCTACTTGGGAGGCTGAGGTGGGAGGATCACCTCAGCTTGGGAAGTCAAGGCTACAGTGAGCCAAGATTGTACCACTGCACTCCAGCCTGGGCAATGAGAGTGAGACCCTTTCTCAAAAACAAGCAAACAAACCAAAAACAAACAAACACATTCTCTTTAACATGAACAGCAATAAAACTGCTAAAGAGATTTTGACTTCTTACACGTGTCCTGGCAAAAGCAACATCAAGTCGATCTACTTGAAGCCAACAATACATACAGCCTGGTCAGTTCAGATAGAAATATCCATCACTTGGGTTTTATTGTTCTGCTCAATGCAACTGACTTCTCAGCACAACCAAAAGTGATAGTTCACACTGGTCACAAAGCCTGTATACATAGCCCAAGGAAAAAATGTCTTTATTTACTTTTTATCCAGTACTTCAAAATGGTAAATAGAGCTAACTTCTAAAAGATGCTGAACAATCAATAGAAAAATGTCAAAGTAGGAAATACTGACAAACTAGTATAAATAAACCTTTTTAAAACATTGATATACCTTCCCAGTATTTATTTAAAAAGTACCAATTCCATTAAATCAGTCACCCTCATAAATAGGCAAGCAGTAACAGTTTGTCCTGTAGATCATAATTGTATATAAATAGATAACACAACAAAGTGAAATAGAAAAGAACTTCAGGAATCTGCTAGATCCTCGATTCATTTCTCTTCTTTCTTTTGTGTTCGTCCATTTAATTCATGCTTACTAAGTGATGGTGCCAGGCTCTGGCCCAGACACTGGGGCTGCCACGTAAAATGAGCACACATAATCATTCCCTCCACTTGGGGTTTATGTACTAGTTGAAGAGGCAGGTCATGAAAACTTGAACAAATCAAGTTATAAAATACTGCTTAAGAGAATTTACGACACTTCATGACAGAAAAGAACAGGGTAGATGCCTAACTTTACATAGCATTGTCAGAGAAGGCTTCTCTTGAAGGAAAAAGTACAGGCCTGAAGATGAGAAGTTGCTGGCCACAAGAAGAGCTGGGTAAAGAAACTGAGGGAACAGTGGCCACAGAGGCCTGGCAGAGGGGAGAGAGTTTGGTGAGTGGAGGAAACTGATGAAGATGAACACAACCCCAGGAACAGGGAGAGTGCGCAAGAGGTTGGATTGGTAGACTGGGACATAACTCAATATAGGCTGTGGTAATGTGCTTGGCTTCTATTCTGATTGCAACAGGAGGCCGTTGAAGGGTGTTATATGGAGAAATATTATCAGAATTACTGTTTGAAAATTTTGCTTTGGCTACTGTGTACAGAATAGTTGGGGGTAGAAAAAAGATCAGGTAGGGGGCCATGGAGATAGACAAAAGTGAATGGATTCATGGTTCATTCGATTTTCTTCTGGAATTTAGTTGAAGTTGTTAGGAGCATCATTTTTAGGAAGACTGTATCCAGAGTTTATGGGTATAGAAGTGTAGGAAAAAGGATATAAAAATTTTGCAATTACTAGCTCCCATCTCTTCTCCCATCCTAGACTCTGTCCTCTTTGGAGTGGTCATCACAGAACCATTTTGCCTTTGTATATACAGATGGGGGAGGAGATGGAACAAGTGACTGTCCTATAGGCTTTCTCTCTTTCATTCCTTCCACAAAGGTCTAACACATGATGAGGTCCTCTGGATACGTCAGCAAGTATTTCTTGGAATCATTGTTTCATAGGTATCTGATTCCAACTCCAGTTTTTGCCTTTTATACCAAATTCATATTTTCAATAAATCAACACTTTAGATTTAGAGGTAAACCTGAAGCTTTTAGAAACTCTAAGTATCAGAATAAGTTGCATATATATATATATGTGTGTGTTTAAATATTTTTATTTTGCTATTGCACACATATATATTCTATCATGGCTAAACACTGTTTTCTTAATAATTTACTACATTTTCCTACGAAGTAATAGTAAAAGTAAGAGCGTCTATGTGAACGTATCAGATTTAATAATGCCAAACAAATGTGGCTCATTTTAAGTAATGAGACTAGAGTAGGAAAGAAGCATCAGAACAAATCTGAAACCACAGAATAATTAGATTTAGGCTTTCAAAAGCACTTGGCTCTGTACCCTCCATCCCACCCTCAAGGAAATAAAAGGACAAGCCATTTAAAAATGAATTCTTCTCTGAAGACTTTCCCTATTGTGCCTGTTTAGTCTTCACAGTTTTCAACATTGACAGTGAATTTCTTTTCACCACCAATATGGCAAGTTCCTTTGAGATAAAGAGAGATTTCACCTTTCATTGCCTTGTGTTATTTCCCCTCTACTGAACTATGTAAAGAAAGGTAAATGGTAAAATGGCAGTGCATGAAATGGAGAGCTTTGGACTATTCACTCCTGCACAAGAAGATTGTTTTCTTTTTTCTGGTGTCAGTTTATATTTGGGGAAAAGAAAATCTGCTTTAGAAAGAATTCTTCTTCCAGAGAGGTAATTAGGAAATACATAACTTCTGTTTTAAGGGCATGTTTTCCACAAATGGCTACCTACACTTAGGGACACTGATAATTGTGTGATTGTAGGCGAGCCCACAGCTAAATAGCAAATAAAAGATTAGGACTTGGAAGATTAGGGATACATGCCTTTTGCTCTGCTTATAGTAACAATATAGTAGGTAATCCTCTTAAAACCACTACCCTCTTTCTCATCAAACTCTCTCCTTCCCCCCCAAAATAAATTTTTGGAGCTATTTATCAGTGAACTAAATGTGCAAATTACTTGTCTTCCTCAAATCTGAGCATATAAGATTACTTAGAAGTAATATTACTGAGCTGAGTTTCTGTACATACAATTAAATGTAATATTATTTCCAAATACAATACAGGCTCTTCAAAAAGAATAGCTAAGGAGTATTTGGGGGTGGGGGTCATCTTTGCTGCCTTAAAAAAAAATCAAAGTATGTAGCTTTTTGTCTCTTGGAAAGAATCCTGGAGCCAAATTCTCTTAAGTAAATAAAGGTTTAAAAGAATAAATGTTTCACAACTAATGGTGTGATGGATTGCTACTGTATATGTATTTCCCTGCAAAGCTAGTCAAAGTCTTTTTTCTCACTGCCTCTTTAATCTTGGTGAAAAAGCTTTCCTTAGAGCTTGAGCAGGCCCCATAAGAGTCCTATTTTTTCTTTACATGTTCCCACATGCTGCTTCTCTTTACCAGATTTTAAGATATACTTGTTTCCTATACCCATGTTCAAAGAGAAATTGTATTTTCTTATATTAATTATTATATAGAATTTTCTTTGTTATGGCAGGGACTATCCAAGAAACTCATTTCCCAGGGTAGCCTTAATATTTTAAAAAGATTTGTACATGGTGAGAAATGTAGTCATTTTTAAGTACCATTTGCCATTCTTAAAATATTTGCATATTTGATATCTAAATACCAGAGGAGGTCAGTTATAAGAGCAGGTGAATTTAAAAGAGTAATTGCTAACACGATATGAAGAAAAACTGTGTGCAACCTCCCTCACTCTTGCTTCTTAACTTCTTGGAACACATGTAGAATACCACTCAGCATATGGCAAGAAAAAGAGTAGGTTGAGTTTCGATTTATCATTATAAATCATCAAAAAATTAACATCTTTTTCCCCCTTATAAAGAATATTGGTTAAAGAACCTTTTCTAAGGAAGGAAATTACTAAGCTAGTGACAAATATTATCTTGTGATAGATAATAGGCTCTTTTATTTCAAGCTTATTTACCAGAGAATCATTATGTGCTCATAGTTGCCTTATGAGATCGTAATTAATTAAAAATTTTATTTTCTGTATGTTTTGGTTTTCACATTTGGCTCATACTCCTTTATGTGAAAGAAAGTGATTGTTTCTAGCTATTGAGCACATAGGCTTCTCAAGAATCAGAGTCTTTAAAGCCTTCTATTAAAGAGTCTTAAGCATTTGCTTGCTCCTCTGCAACATCTACTTCTTTAGGAAAGTAACTCTAGAGTCAGAGTAGCCATCGCATTTTTCCCTCATACAGTTAATTGCCCACACCATTGCATGCAACATGGCCCTGAGCCGTTATTTAAATATTGCTATTATATAATGTAGTTACAGTTCTTACTATTAGAGGCCATTTATTATTTATAACATGTCACTCTTGTCATGGCTAGTTCACCAAAATAGATTAACCTTTAACATTTTAAATATTTAAGAGAAATTGATTTAGCATTTATTTTCTATTTAGTGTTTATATTAAAAGTCACAGGACTTTAGGGGCTTCATTTTAATAACCACTGAGACCTATTCTGTATATAGCTTTAGGTTTAGCTGTTTTTTTCTAAAAACTTGCTCATTCACTTATGTAATTTTCAGTGATTATTTTTATTGCTTTATTTTTTTGCTTTATTTTGTTCTTATTGCTTTATTTTATTTAAATGTTTAACCAGTAATTGTATTGTGCTTTGTCTTTAAATAATATTCAAGTCAATAGTCCAGCAAAAACAAATGTTTCCAACTGAATGGGCTATCAAAATCAAATCATAACTGACTGGAGAAATCAGTTGTAGATAGCTCACAAACGTAGATTAGTAACTGAAAAGAATGCATTTTTGAAGTACTTAGTGTTCCTAATTTGTTTTGAAGCAGAGAATAAACATTGCCACTACCACCTTCCCAACTGCCTTCTTCCGTATTATCTTTTTTAATGGAAAAAAAGGAAGCATTTACGTCTTTCCCTATCATTGGCAAGCTAATTATTCTGCCTTCCTAACTATTGACCTGAGAACCAGCTATTAGATGAGTAGGAGGTTTGCCAGAGATCATGACACATGTTAATCACCAAATTAAGCATTGGAATTTTCTCACCATACCCAAAGGGAGAAACATGAATTTACCTACTCAGTAGATGCAAGGAAAAGGAGCAGGAAAGGATGCAGGCAGTCAGAAGGGTTATACATAGTCTAATTAGAAAACAAAGATGCAAGTAATACAGGTTTGGTGGGCAGGACAAATAAGTTAGCAATCCTACCTATTACTTAATCTGTTTGTAATCTCTGTCAGTTTACTCCTACCTCCTCTTCCTCATCTAGATCATCGAGAGCAATATGGGGTTAAGAGCTTCAGCTCTGGAGTCAGCTCTCCCAGTTACAGCTGCAGAACCATCAGCAAGTTACTTACCTTTTAAAGTCACTATTACCATCACCTGTAAAACTGGATTTATGCAACGTATTTAGTGAGTGCCTGATATGTTTAGGTACTTTTCTAGGAGCTAGGGCTTAGCAGTGAAGTAAATAAAGCCTGTGCCTTCAATACTATCTACCTTATAAGGCTGTTGGAGGAGTCGATAGGATATACAATTTGGCACAGTGCATCACGTAGAGGACGTGCTCAGTCAATGTTAGATGCTTTCTTTATTAATGCCACAATTCATGTGTAAAAGCATTGCATTAGGTGTTATAAGAAATGCAAAAAAGTCTGTGAAAGAATGAAACCCATCTTTTAGTATTGATAGCCTGTTTGCATATTAAGATATTGATTAGTTTGTAATTCCTTAAAGTGGACTCTGAGACAAGGATTTGAATGCATGTACTTTATTTACAAGGTTATCTTAGGACATACTGGTAAGGGAATGGGGGTGAAGGAGGAGTCAGAAAAATAATAGCCAATAGAGAGTGCATTAATGAACACATTACTACTGTGGACAACTGGCACTCAGTCCCACTTGGGGGTTTCTGCAAGATGACAAAGCACACCTCAGAGCAGTCTCCCCAAAGGGAAAAGAAACTGGGATATTTATTAGCCATTGCCTCTCTGTCATTGGCCAGGGGCTGCTTGTGGGCAGATAATTCTATGGCATTTCTAGCCAGCACGGTATGCAATCCAGGCATGCTCTGGGGCCAGAGAGCGCTGTCAACAAAGTCACAGACAGGTACTTTGCAACAGGAAGCCATTGGCCTTTTCAGAAACAGTGATCATTGAAGGAATTTGGAGGGCAGTGATAACATCTGCTACATAGATCTTCACCCCAAAACTACAACATAAGGCAGGATGTGGCAAGATGAAAATACATAGAAACATAGGAGGAGTTTAACTGTGGAAACCTTGGGTTTACAATTCTTTTTTTAGAATAAAGATGAAAATAGTATGGAAACACAGCACCTGAGTTATAGAAAACAAGATACTTGGGAGTTTTTCTTTTGAGAAACATTACAGGTAATTGTTTGGCACTGAGGAACATTTCAGAATAGTCACCACTATTTGATCAGCTCTTTTATCAAATTAAAACTTAATTATATAACATCTATATGAAAAATCAATTTTTTTTCTTAGTTGCTTAAGCACTTGGATACACCAAAGTAAATTGAATCTTTACATCAATTTTCCAGGAAAAGAAAATAACAAAAATCTTTGTCCTTGAGGTTCCACTTGATAGGGTCAAAAGCAATTCTTTCATTATATTATACCATAACACAAGTCAGAAAATGCAAAGATTTCGGAATTGCTCTCTTTCACATATTATCTTCTTTGTTTGCCTCTGCAGCTGAGCACATGTTATTGGCACAAGAAATTTTGTTGAATTCTTAAATTGGTCTCTAGAATTTAGTGATGGATGGTTTACTCAATTTAAAATAGATCATCTGGTGAAATTGCTTTCAGGTTAAAAGGAGGATTCCTAAGATTCTTAGGGCAGATCCTCACAATTAGCTGGTTAAGTCCAGAATTGCTTACCTGTAGAGTATGAAGATGCTGGGAACACTGATAGTGTGAATATGATGAACAGAGAATTCTAGATGGAGAATAGGGCAGCCTCAAAGCCAAACCTTGTCTTCTTTAAAGTTTTATAGAGGATTAGTACTGGCCTGACCACTTATTTACCATTTTTTTAACCCATCTTATTCTGACTAATCTAAACCTTCATTAATGATTATTAATTTGACATGAAGTTCTATGCAAATGCCTAGATACCATCTGGAGTATTCTATCCAGTTACATGTAATAAATATTTCTCTAATAAGACTCCTTGTACCCAATTAGAAATGTGTGTGGCTTTCCGCCATGAAGCTTAATTTTTAGTGGAACCTAAACCACATTAATGCAGACAAAGTGATCTTTTATGTACTTCCTTCATTTTTTGGTATTTCCTGGTGACAGCTGCAAACTAAGGTCTGAAAAGAACACTCTCTCAGAAGACAAGTCTTGCAAAGTTGGGCGTAGTGGCTCACCCCTGTATTTAGAAGGCTGAGCCCAGGAGTTCAAGTCTAGCCTGGGCAACATAGGAAGAGCCTATATCTTAAAAAACAAAACAAAACAAGAATACCAAACTCATATGCCACTTCTTAGGCAGAACTTCTCTGGTTACTGAATCTAAAATAGCAGGCCCCTCTTCTGGCCCCTCACTGCCATCACTTCATCCAGTGTAGTTGTCTTCAGCACACTCATCACTCCCTGAAGTTCTTGTTCCTTCATCTATTTGTATGTTTGTCTGATACCCTCCACCAGCATGTTACAGCTTTGGAACAAGAGAATTGTCTGACTTGTTCATTGTAAAATCCCAGTGTCAAGGACAGTGCTTCCCACAGTGTGGGTGCTCAATAAATTTTTGTTGAATGAATCAATGAAAGAGTGGATATTAAAATCCTATGCCCTTGAAAATAAATGTAGCATATCAAGTACCCTAGTGTTTTAGGGAAGAATATTAACACTTTCTAGCTTAAAAATGCATTTCATTTTACTATAACAATAACGTAAGCTTAAAATAGAGTCAGCTTTTCAGGAATAGAATGCTGAGCCATTGACCCTGGGTTTTCTGAAAGGGAGCACTAAGTGCAGGGGTTGAGAAGATGGCCAGGAAAAGATGCTCTTGGCCGTTGTGCCCGGCAGCTGTGGAACTGTATTTGGGAAGTATTCAGGAGGTAAGGCCACATGAAACTGGCCGAGACACAGGAGGCTGAGAGCAACCCTGTTTTCTTAGGGCCTGCTTCGCAGCCATTCCCTACTTACCAGGCTCTACTTGCCACAACTAGGAATAGGATGAAAATGCCATAACAGGCCATCAGAGGAAAGGACAGGTGGAGTGGACTGGAGGCAAATACACCAGGGGTCTTCAGAGTAATCCAGTCTGTGCTTTCCTGAAATGACAGGTCGTTTATTCTTTTAACAAATACTTACTGAGCACCTTCCGTGGCCCAGTACTGTTTCAATTCCTGCCTTGTTTCTCCTCCCCCTCCCCACAACATATTTGCATACCCATTGCTACAGAGTCAATCTACTTTTGACTCTATTATTTATTAGCCTTTCATGAAAAATTTGGTTTGCAAAGAGGGCTTTGCCACGATAGCAGATCTGACAAGCCTTCTCTGCACACTTTATTAGCACTGGCAGGAAGGGCTTTAGGCACTAGACAGAAACACCTGTTCCAAAACACAGAATGAAAGAAAAAATTGTAATGCTTTATGACCCACTGCAGTATTCCTTCCTGCCCTCCAAGATGTTGAGAAGTCTCTGAGCTTATCCTTTATACCAAATCACTTATGTGCAGGCCTGTTTCTTCAAAGGTGGCAGATGACCCTGTGCCTTCTGGGTAATTGAGATTGAAAGTTAGGCTTCTGCCTGTTATGTTAACCTCACTGTGGTTTCTTATTTAACTGAATATGAAGTAGCTGGGCTTCAGGATTCCTTCTATTATATTTCCCAAGATGTGAGTATGACAGGGAATTTTATTTTAAAACAATATTATGATCTATGGACTTACTGACAGAAGATGTTGGTTTAAAAAACAGAGACACTGTCAATCTTAAGAAATTGGGTGCATATATGCTGTTAGTCAATTGCTGAAGGTACTCATTCTGATTCATGGAGCTTCCATGGAGGATTTTTTAAACTATTGTGTTTTCAAGGTCTATGCAGTCTTCTACCCAGTGGGCCATTACCCACTGGGATTGAGTCAGTTAAGATCCTTGGATAGACTCACCATCATCTTAACCAAAATGAAAACAGTCTCATGTTGCCTTTTGAATGTTTGAAGGGAGCAGTATTTTTAGGGGGAAAAAAAGATAATTCAAAAGCGCTATAGTCATCATTCTGTGCCCTAGGACGTTGATTTTTCAGACATTGTAATGTATTACATGAAGAAATAGTCCCATTTCATACATATTAGTGACTCTAGTGCCCACAGCATTTGCACACACATTGCAAGCCATCCACGTTTAGAGATCAGCATGCCTTGTGGTATTTCTGTCTGAGCTCAATCCATTTTGGAACTGAAATGTTCCGTACACTAAGGGAAAAACCATGTCTTATGGGCCTCTCTCTGTCTTTCCCAACATCCTTTAGTGTTTTGTAGGGAAGCCAGCAGCAGGCATCATTGTTCAGAATCTGTCTGCAGATACCCAGGTCTCTGCCATTAGCTTTAGAATCCATGTTTTAGTCTGCTGGCTCCCAACAGTACTGCCCCACCCATGTGCGCAGAGAAAATGTGAGCTTTATATTTAGCAAATGCTGAATAGTCATTGAAATTGAATCAGGATCGAGTAAACCTGGGTCAAATCAGATTTGGGTTATGTGACTGTACCTTCCCTGGCTTTCTAGACAGAAGGGCAGCCAGCAGTGCTCAGAGCAAGAGCTTCCCAAGGGGAAGCACAAGTGTTGGTCTGTTCACCTGGGGCAGCTCTTGCTGCCCTTTCCTGATTTCCAGCAGCCATCGTGACAGCTGGCTTGGATTTAACTCTTCCACTTGGATGTCGAGTTGGGTTTTGTGTAGTAAGTAAGAAAATGTTGGCTTGCTGCCTCCGTTTTCTATATTCCTTTTTACCACCAGCCCCTTCCTCTATACCATGCCACCATCTATGCCCTGCGCTTTGCCATACCGCTTCCTGCTTCTCAATGCCATTGCTTTCAGCTCTAAAAAATCTTCTAAAGTGGCTCATTAATATTAAGTTTTGCATTACAGATTTCTTAACGCTTTAGTACAAATACATGGATTAGATGGGATACATGCACACAGCTACTGCCTGTGCATCGTATTTGACACATTAAATTAAGGTGGCGAGTATTTAACTTTACAGAATTTCTTAAGAAGCCCCAGAGACTACACTGTAGTCACTGGGCAACTAGTGTGCAAATAATTAACTTTTCCACTGTTGGAAATAAAAAGTCAATGACCAGCTCCCCCATTCCCGTTTAAATCTGAAACATTCTATTTAAACTGTTAGATGAACAAGACAATGTTATTTGGAACTCAATTTATTATAGTCAAACAATGTTAGTTTTTAAATCATTTCCCCTTAGAATATTCATGCAGCTATCTATATTCTGTGGCTTTTATAATGTATATAATAGCATGTATTTTTTTCAACAAGCCATAAACAAGGAACTTCTATGAAAATAGAAATGCATTGTAAACCATGATCCTGACATGAGCAACTTAGTTCCTAGT
This sequence comes from Saimiri boliviensis, assembly GCF_048565385.1. Classification (NCBI taxonomy): domain Eukaryota; kingdom Metazoa; phylum Chordata; class Mammalia; order Primates; family Cebidae; genus Saimiri; species Saimiri boliviensis. The sequence goes on from NC_133449.1 coordinate 202,295,502, forward strand.
GAGATTGTGGAGCAATTTTCACGGCTTTTAGGGCAAAGCAGAAACTTGTAGTGGTGACAGATTATACCGTGGAGACCTTTTAAACACTTAGCCTTGGTGAACATTAAACCTGTCTGTTCAACAGGTTTATTGCAGGATTAGGTACTTCCTGGAGAAGGATTCACTCTGCCTTTGACATTGATGTAAATTTGGCTTCTGCTAGATTTATAAAAGGTGCTACACAGAAGTCATTCAATTTTCTCAAAAGTTCACTTAGGAATTTGGGGTGTGGATTTATTCATATTACAGACATCTCTTCATTATCCCTTGACGTTGACCACCTAAGAAATATTCTCAGTTTCGTATTGAGTTAGGTTGTTCCAATCCCTTCTGGTAATTCATGTATACCTAGAAATTATATTAACTCTTTCTGGCCACCAGAATTTTGCTGATTAAGTGACAAAGGCAGTGCTACTAAGACTTGGAATTCCTATATTAAGATTTATATCTTGGCCAGTGTGGTGAAACCCCATCTCTACTAACAATACAAAAATTAGCCAGGCATGGTGGTCAGTGTCTATAATCTCAGCTACTCCGGAGGTTGAGGCAGGAAATTGCTGGAACCCAGGAGGCGGAGGTTGCAGTGAGCCGATATTGCACCATTGCACTCCAGCTTGGGCAACAACAGTGAGACTCCATCTCAAAAAAAAAAAAAAATGAAAAGATTTACATCCAGTTTCAATATGAATGTGATAGGCCTAGTCACTTTGGGTCTCAGTTTGCAGATTTGTCAAAAATGAACTAAGATGGCATTTGAAATGTCTAATTGCTGAAGAGGAGTCACAACACCGAATAACTTTGCTGTTTTGGTTAAGTTTTAAGTATGCGTTTTGCAACTGTGGCATAGAAGTGGATCTTAGAAGTTTATTTGGTTGCACTATATAACCATCATTCAATTCATTTATTCTGTATTTAGTGAGTACTATACCCTAGGAATTGTCCTAGGTGCTGGAGAGAAAGTACTGAAGAAAAGAGTCAAAAATTCTTGCCCTTTTGGGACTTATATTCTAGTGTCAGTAAATGCTGTAAACACAATCAGTTGGTAAGTGATCTGGAGAAAAATGATGCAGGGCAGGAAAGATAATGGAGAATGGGTGCAAGTGCCATCTTAACAGGGTAGTTGGGGAAGGCCTCATTGAGCAGAGACCTCTATGAGAAAGATCTGAAACAGGAGAGAGTGTGAGCCATGAAGATTTTGGAACAAGAGGATAGAGCATCTCTGAAGGATGGGAGAGGAGGATGATTCATTTGTTGGCGGAACAGGGATGAGGGCAGTGTGACTGGAGTGGTGTGAGCAAGAGTGAGAGCAGTAAGAGATGAGATCTGGAGGTAGAGGACCCTGGAGCATGTAAAGCCTTTATGGCCTTACCTGAGTGAGGAGAGAACCCACTGTGAGCAGAGGAGGGACTTGAACCGATACACTTTAAGAGGATCACTTTGGCTATTCATGAGAGTAGATCCTCTGGAGACAAAAGTGAGGGACCTGTCAGGTGGCTGTTGTGATCAACAGTAATCCAGGCTTTGACCCGAGTAGGAGCAGAAGAGTTAGGGAGAAGCTGTTAGATCCTGGATCGATGGAAAGTGGAGCCAACAGGACATGCTAATAGATTAAATATGGGTATAAGAGCAAATGAGGACTCAAGATGATGCCAGTGTTGTCATCCCAAGTATTTATTATGTGGCCAAAATAAGGAATCCAATCTTTATTTAGTCAGGACCCTGCATTTTTTTTCTCTCTCTCTTTGACTCAGTGCAAAATCTGTTTATCTGTCTTTAAAATGAACATGCTACTGGTAGTATTTTTTTTTCTGTAAAATACACAAAGTTTTACTATGGTGTAACAAAATAGAAGTGCTGCCTGAGAATTTAGTTGTCAAACACCCAGCCCCAGGTTCATCACACAGCCCTTCCCGCAGTGTAGTCCACTGGCAGTGCAACCCAAGGGAGGGTCAAGTTTAAAACTTAACAAAAGCAAGAGCTTGTGCCTGGTTTTCCTGGACCTACAAAATCCAGAGGAGGGCTGGGCAAAAGTTGGTTGGTGTAGTTACTCACTCAGCCAAGCAGCAAGGCTAAGCACTGGGAGTCACAAAGGAATATGACACATTCCTTGTCTTTGAGGAGCTTAAAGTCGCATTAAAGCACTTTGGCTGTCATATATCAGTGGAATGCTAGGATTTTGTTTATGAGAAATAGTTACCTTACAGATAAATTTCTGCAAATGTATGTCATTTACAGACATTTATCAGTAAGATAACTATTTCAAATACAGATACTGATATAGATAGATACATATTTCAACATGTTTTTATGTATATAGAAACCAGCAATATAGGTATGGGAATGCAAATTTATCTATAGTCTTGTCCCATATTTTAGTATTCAGAAATTGTTTGGCCACCCTGATGAGTAAAAGCAGTAGTAAACTAAGAGTTTATATTCAGGTTTTTTGTCTGTGAAAAAGTTGTTTGGATAGTGCCCAAATTAATCAGAAGATACTGATCAAAATTCCTTTTAAAAAACTCTCTGTACATTTGAGTGATGTAATCTCAGCAACCCTCTTAGATTTGCCACGAGTTCCCAGCCAGCTCTTAGAGATACCTTGACTGAGTTATGACTGTCCAAGGAAGTTGGAGAGCAGTTGTGTGCAGACTCTGAATCACTTCTGGTTTTGCCACCATGAGGGCCGCCCCAGCCCCAGAGCCTTCCAGGGAGCTCAGCCTCTCCTCACAGCAGGGCCCAGTTGCTCTGGGTCTTCCCCTAGGAGGTAGCTGAGGGAGCTGCCTGCATTCCTGAGAATGAGTAGATCTGCCCGGATGCTCACTAAAAGGCTTCCTCAGCAAGGAAAAAGGGGACATGGAATGGCAAGCCAAAAGTAAGGAAGGTGGAAGGATACCTTACCTGGGGATTGTTCTTAACATTTCAGTGGTTCTGTGCTGATTCTCTAATAAACATTTAAACCATTATTTCTCAGTCTGCCCAGTGGAAGGTAAATTTACTAATCTACTTCTTTCTGAAATTTTCTTGTGAAAGTTTATTGCTGCCTAACTCCTATAAGTTATTGAGTTTGTTTTTTCCTTTTCCCCCTCCTAGTTTTAAGCTTTCTTTAACTCATTTTGGAATAAGCCAAAAAGAAACAAAATCATAAATTCTAAATCAAGCACTTAAAACGGAACTGAAGTTCATTGATTAAATATGAAAGGGAGCATCTTTAGCAAAATGAAAGCCAAGCTTTTAAATCTTCACTGAACATTGGTTAATCTTAAACCGTCTTGGCACTAGTTTCTTCATACAATTTTGCATATCAGGTGTTTACAGACTAAATAGATGAGCTCCAAGTACACTATGTCATTTAATGTCAATGAGCTAACCCTGTTTATTCGGCTCTGTGCTTAGCAATTGAAATCATCTGCATGAAAGTGCTCAGTATGCTACAATTAAGAAGCATACTTGTGGAAGGCACACTCTCGGTTCATTTTTTAAAAAGACCATCTGTTTCCTGGTATGCTACTTGTGCAGGTTTTTCTTTCATCTTTCACCTACTTTAAAAAAAACCCACAGCTTTGTAAAGCTTTTGATATTATTTCGTTCCTAGGTTTTATAGAATGCTCATTCTCTGGATTTTCAGCTGTGGTTTTACCAGCATCCTCACAAGATCATTTTAAACCCTCAGTAATCTTAGAAATTAGCATAGGAAAATAAAGAAGCCTTCTCCCACCCCCTGTTTGCTCTCTTCTAGGAAGTTGACAGTTGCTGTCAGCAACCAGTAATAATAGCTGTAATGGTAATAGTACTGGTGGTGGTAGCAATCTATTAATATTTGCAAGTTAGCAGGGTAAAAAATATTCAAGGTTTACAAAGTGAACTTTTACTAGTTTCTTTGAAAAGTCTTTATGAAGAGATAGAAATATACTGACAGGCTATGAAATAGGAAATCCTAAATAGGATTCTTAAACCAAAGGTTGCTATGTCTTAGTGCACACCTTTGATCATACTCAGAGACTAACTTATTAGCATGTTATGAGGAAAGGGTTTCTGCTTCTGAGTATTTTTAATTCAGAAAACAAAAATTTTTAACCACATATGTTTGAGGGATTTTCCCATTCAATCTGTTCTGAAGGCGAACTATGTACATTATTTTGCGGACGATGAACAAGATAAAGGGAAGAAGTAAAATATTCTTTAGTTAAATAGCACATTTTATGCCCAGGAGCCATGGGAAGTAGGACAGCTTATTTGAGAGGTTTATTTTCTTATATAAGAAAGAAGAAATATGTTTGTATAGCCTGTGCTCTGGAATAAAAATAGCAAATTTTAGCAAACTGACTTCATTTAAAAAGATTAAACATAATACCTATTTATTATTGAATGTCTTTGAGGAAAGAAGAGCCTTTTCTGAAATTGCGTATTCCAAACATCTTTATTTGGTGTCATTTTTATCTCATGAAACTGTATTTAAAAAAGTTAAGCAGGAAGTGATACAGCTTTGAGGAAAACTACAGTGTCAGAAAAGACATTAGAGTACATGGAGTAACCCTACTCCCCTACCCACATACTCAAGTAGAATACGTATAAAGTTGGGTTCTTACAGTGATTTTAGTCTCAACAAAGAGCATTCCCAGCCTCTCTTATAAATTTTGTTTTAGGCTTTAAAAGCATGACCTTAACCATGTTTAGATGGCCTTACATTTCATAAAACCTTGTGAAAATAAAGGATTGATTATTATGGTCTCAAACCACCTAGTCTTTATTGAATAAATATGGACATAACACCAGGGATCTGGACTTTATGTTTACTGCACCATGTACACTACCTAGCAGTGGCTTAGGTAAGGTCTGTGCTACATAGAAGATCTTTAAGCAACCAGGTTATGTTCTTATTAGACTACCCCATCAGAAGAAGAACAATCTATTGTCTAGAGCAAAGAAGAGTATTAAATGAATCTTTAAACAGTGAGAGAAAATATCTGCAAAAGATGAGAAGTCCAGAGGTGCCTACTGGTAACATGCAGATGTGGCATCACATATCCTTTGTCTGCTGGCAGATGTGTAAAGTTCTTTGAACCAATAGATGTCAGCCTGATTGAACACAGATAGCGGGAACAGCGGGAACTGGCAATAACGATGAAATATTTGGGAAGTCAAGTTTGGATTAAGGTATTTGGTTCGAGCAGTTGAATAAGGCAGCAGACGAGGCTAGAGTAAACACAGTCCTCCTGTTTAGCTGTTGATTTATTATAAGTACCAAAATTACTTTTGCTTATACATGCAAAAAGGTACATTCAGCTTCTAAAATTATATGTCCCAAGACTAGATTACGCAAGAACATAGTGGCTCACTGTAAATTTCTTAGAAGCTAAGGGAAAAACATCTCATTACTTTCATAAGTTCTTGCAGAAAAGAAGACTGTTGTGTATTTTTTTCCAGACTATTGGTGGAAATTTTTCTTCACATATAAAGAATAAACCAGTCCCCTATCCCAGCCCCTACCCAGTCTGGGAAAACGCTCTTATGAAATAGCAGTTCTCTAAAATAAAAACACCAAAGACATATTAACTAGGGTTCTTTTTTTTATTGTTGGCATTGAATACAAATCAACATTAAATCTGAGACAATTTTTAGTGTCAGATTCCCAGATCTAAAATAGGGTATACAAATTTAAAAAATTGGCAAAAATGTTTTACTTATGTTTTATGCAGCTTGTAATGGTTGAGACTCTTCATTTAGAATTCAAACATCCCTCTCCAGATTCCATATGGAATAAATTTCAGGGCGTGCCAAAAATAATGAAGAGATGCTTGGGTCTAAGCAAATAATGTATTTTAAAATTTCAATTATAGTAAGAAACTAGATTTTCTTTATACAAAAGATAGTTTATTATCTTCTTCATCAAAGACTAAAATGTAGTTCAGTGTTCTATCTGTGTTTATTTTTAAAACCGTTAATCAACTAAATGGAGTATTGTCAGGAATCTTTTGGTGGCAATTAGTAAAAACACCAACTCAACTGATTTAAACAAAGAAGGGAGGGTTATTAGCTAATGGAAATTAAGAGGTAGTTCTAGTAATATGTAAGGTTTGGAGCAACAGTTCACATTTCCCAGGCTTCAGCTCTGTTTTTCTCTAATTCCTTCCACTTTGTCTTAATATATTGGTGTTATTCTTAGGCAGACTCTCCTTATGGTAACAGAAAGGGCTACAATAGCTTTCGATCTTACATGTCATAAATACCATCCTGAAAAAAGAAAGAAAATCCCCCCAGCATTCCCAGCAAAAGTCCTGGGGTCTCTCGGATGGGATGGACTTATGTCAAATGCCCACTCACCATTGTGGCCAGGTGGGTGGAATACACAAGTGTGTTTAAACCAATGAAGGTCTGACCCCAGAGTTGAGGATGGCTTCAGTCCAGCCTAAGTACAGTTAAGAATTCGGGATGAGTTGATTCTTAAATGAAAATTGAATAGTTTGGGGGCAGCAGCAAATTTTCCCTGCACCTGTGAATCTGAAAAAAGATACAGACTTAGATGCTTAAGCTGAAACCAGTTGGGAAAGTTTATCTTGCCTATCATCCCCTTTACCTTTCAGCAGAGAGAACTCATCCAATTCCTTTATTTGAGTATTTCCAGGTAGGGATGGTGCAGCCTTATCTTTTGGAAGCAAATTCACTTTTCGAAGGAGAAGTGTAATCAGTAGATAAAGGAGAATTTTCCCCCATGACTCCAGTAACCCATCAGTCTACCTAAATTGACTATACTCTCTGATTTGAAACACTGCTCTCATTTCAGTGAACTACTTGCAGGGTTTAGAGAAAAGCTAAATTTGACAAGAATCATTTCACCAGTTTTACTGTAGGTTTTTAAACTAAATCTATAATGAACTATTCATATAGAACTAAATTTTCATACCATAAACTCATGGTTGCATTTTATACTTACATCATCATGTGAAGTGCCTCTTGTTAAAAAAAAAAAAAAGAAAAGAAAAGAAAAAAAAAAATCCTAAAATGAAACCTAAAAGTCTTTTCCCTTTCTTTTTCCTGCCTGTCTACATAATATCATCAAAATATGCCCATTTCAATCCTGTGTGGCATGCTGTTGTACTGTTTTTTACAGCTCTAAAATTGCCCTGGTGTGGCCCTAATTTGGATTTGAATTTTCACCCACAGCTGATATTTTTTGCAGAATAAGGAATGACACTATTGCCCTGAGCAAATAGCCTCTCTTTCATGTTGTTTACGAAGCTAAGCCCCAAATGCCGTTCTTAGATGTTAAAGGGCAGGAGTCTAAGCATTAGAGTTGCCCCTTTCTCCCTCCCACCCTCACCCCCAATCTCCAGGATGCAGTGCAGTCAAGAGTTGGTGGACCTGCTTCACTTAACTTTCAGAGATTCTCGGGGGAGCTCTAAACCTTTTGAACCTAAGTAGCACTCCCTGAGTATCAAGGGAACATAAAAAGTGATACCATCATCATTGTCGTGATCATCACTCTCATCCACATCACCACTATCTCTTCACAATTCTTCTCTTCCTACACTCCCATATCATAAGAAAATGTTACTTCTCTTAACCCGACCATCTGCACGTATACTCCTCTCATCCCATCTCCTCTGCCCTACTCCAAGACTTGACATGCCATTTCTACATTCTGCCTACTTGGAATGTAACTAAGGCAACAAAACAAACCTCTCTTTCTTCAATCTGTCAGTTCCACAAAAATGCCACCTTCTCATTGCCCTTCATGGCTACTCTCTTCTTGGTAAATAATATAGTCCATACCAGCTTCTTCAGCCCTTCTACTCTCCCCATCAACTCATACATTCTCCTAAAGTCTCTCTAGCCACTCTCCATATGTATTGTGAGCCTACTATGTAAAAAGCTAATCATTGTTAAGATAAAAAAAATAAATAAAATATGATATTTGCTTTTAAAGCACTTGTAATCTTATGTTAGCTATTTCCCACCCAGTTAAGCCACTGAAATTCTTCAAAGGGTCCCCAGTGCCCACATCAGACCTTAGCTCCTCCCTAAGTTCTTTTACGATACTGTTTCAGAACATTTGTTTCCTTGGCCAAGTATGAAAACAAGTGGCAGAGCTAAAATTTGAACCCAAGTTCTTTGGGCACCAAATTGTGCACTTACCTTATTATTATATTTTAATTGCACTGATAGTATATGAGTACATTGTCCCTTAATAAACTGTATGTTGTTCTAGATAAAACTGAAGTTTCTTTTCGCTACCAGTCTCCCTCCTCATCCTCTCTTCTCTTCCATAGTGGAAAATACTTTCATAGTGATACTACTTCCAAACGGTTTTATAAATATTTATATGTATGTACCCATCCAAAATATATGGTGTTTTGTTTTTATTATGTAAATAGAATCAGATTGTAAATATCTGTCAATAACATGCTTTCTTCATTCAACAGTATTCCCTGAGATTCACCCATATTGATACCTATAGATGTACTTTATGCTTTTAACCACTTTGTGTATACCATGAAATGAATATACTATGTTTATTTATTTATCCCTCTACTGGTAAACGTTAGGCTCTTACTCATTTTTCACTATTACAAGTACTTCAGTGAACCTCTTTGGGTGCAGCAAGCAATGTATTTTCCTGGTTGTATACTAACGCTGTACTTACTAGCTATGGGACCTTAGACGAGTCACCTTAACAATCTGAGTTTCATTCTCTTCATCATGGAGTTGTGATGAGGATTAGATGAATAGTGTATGTAAGGTGTGGAGTTACAGGCTTTGCACAAGGTAAGTACTCCCGATAAAGAGAGCTGTTTGTATTGTAAATGTTTGGGTCCTGAGCTGTGTTCATTTTCAGTTTAATTGCTACTTCCAAATTGTCCTCCAGAGTGGCTGCATTGATTTATGCTCCCCTCAGCAGTATTAGAAAGTGTCCATTTTTCCTAATTCTTACCCACACCTTATATTATCAAACCTTTTTATTTGCTATTCTGTCCAATGAGAAAGATCCTCTCAGTGACGCTTTAATTTGCATTTCCCTGATTTCTAGTGAAGTATAACATTTTAATGTCTTTATTGGCCAGTTTTATTTCTTCTGTAAATTATTGGTAGCCATTGCCCATGTTTCTGTTTTTATAAACCTTTGTAAAATTTAAAAATATATATTCTTGACCCTATTTTGTTACATGCTACAAATATTTTTTCTTATTCTGCCAATTCAATTTATCTTAGCTTAAAATGTAATTGTCTTTTAGAAGAATTTAATTTTTGAAGCCACATTTATCAGTCTATTCGTTTATGTGCTTTAGGCCTTAACAGTTGAGATTTGAATTCCAACTCTGTCACTTGCTGACTGTGAGGTCTGAAACAACTTCATAATCTCTAGATGCCTTCATTTCCTCAGATGTAGAATGAGAATAATAATGGTATCTACCTTATAGATCACTGTGAGGTGTGTGAGTTAATGTATATAAAGCACCTGGACAGAGTAAACATCATGTAAGTGTTTTCTATTATTAAGTAAGCCCTCTGCAATGCAAAGTCAACAGATATTCTCCTCTAGTATCATTATTATTTCAGTTTTCTTTTAAGGTTTAAGTCTTTAATCCACCTAGAATTTGCTTTTTATATGTAATATTGGCATCTGCGTATTTGAATACAGGAAACATGAATTTTCTCTACATCATTTATCAATATCCTTTTACCTCTGTTTAGATATAGCACTTTTCTTACAGATAAAAATTTTCATATATCCACAGGTCTGTTCTTGGAATCTCTTCAGCTAGACTGTTTTGTCACCAACACTGTAGTGTTACTTACATAATGACTGTATATCTAGCAGATTCATCCCACTCTTAACTGCTTTTTAGAATTATCTTACTTATTCTCACATAATATTCTTTCATATTAATTTTATGATTAATTTCTTAAACTTTCCTTAAAAATCGTGTTGGTATTTTTAGAGGATTACATTGAATGTAGTTTTGCACAGAATGATTTTTCCGAAGACAAAGGACATTATTTATGGCATTGGATTTTCCCATTTTTAAATTTGATATAGCTGTCCATTTTAGGTCTTCCTTAATCTCCTTTAATACAGTTTTATATTTTTTCAACAAAGCTATTTAATATTTTATTAGGTTTATTCCTATATAACATTTTTTTGTTGTCATTCATAATGTCAGTGGAATCTTTTCTCTCTTATAAATTCTAACTGGTTCTTGCTACTATATTAAAATACAACTGGTTTTGTGGATCTTGTAACTGGCTAACATACTGCATTAAAAAAATACTTTTAATAGTGTATCAGTTTGAGTTTCTTGTATTTTTTTTAAGTAAGCTATTATATCCTTTGAAAATCCTGATCATTTTGTCTGTTTCCAATTTTTAGGCTTTATATTTCTACTTTTTTTATTGTGATGATCTAGGACCATGAATATACTGGAGACTGGGAGTGTTAGAGGCATCTCTTAAACTTGTTTATGGCTTTAATGGACACTTACACTACTGGACCATCAAATGTGATGCTTGCTGTCAGTTTCAGATGGACACTTTTTAGTGAGAATCTCTGCTACACCATGTTCTTTCTCATTTTGTTCTTTTGAAGACCAAAACAATTGCCTTAAAAGTATGTGCCAGCCTTCTAGAGGTCCTAGTATATATATATATATATAGTTTATCACTGATTAAGTTTCTAAAAATGTAAGATTTTAAATTTACTTGGTCATACTTAGTTTTCAAAAGAGTCAGGCCCACTTGTATTATTTCTTTTCTTCCTTTAACAAGTTCTTTTTTTGAATTGCTTGAATAGTTTGTCCCCTAATCCCCCATGGCCAGGCCTTTACCCACCCTGGATAACCTCCCTCCCCTAAACCCCCATTCCACGCTGCAAGCAAATGACATTGGAGATTCTGAGCTGCATTTGAGTGGCTTGTGGTGAGGTCACTTTAGTTCAGTGTATGCAGCTCTCCAAGAATAATTTAGAGAATTGACTTTTCTAAAAAAGCCAGATTTGTAGAATTCAACCAAAATGGATCATATACATTCAGCCATTTAGCAGCAGTAATAGTAAGGTAAATATAAATATATTTGTTTGCCTTCCCCAGGACTGACTTTTATTCCTGAAATGTTTAAATCTCCTTGGAAGTAGAGGACTGCTCTGGTCTGGTCCCAGTTCTTCAAGAGTGAGGCTTGACGCATTCTGACAGCCTTACTCAATCTTTGTGCTCAGCCCTTCTGCTCACCTTTCTTGTCTCTGCATTAGAGCTTTATGTTTTATTTAGAGTCAGAATTCATTGGGAGAGGATGTGAAGGAGATGCTGCCATTGTGTTTTCTTGAAAAATCCCTCGGGCAAAAAGTCCTTAATTAGTGAGAAAAGTAAGATTTTGCTACTTAAGCTTATGATGCAGGATAGGCTGAAGAAATATTTTAGTTTAGGGGAAAAACGTTTCAACCGCCTGTAGAACTAATAGCTGTTCTTTGTATTTCTATCATTCTCATTGTTGTTCAAGGATTTTAAAGACAATTTCATTCAACCACCTTCCTAAAGTTCCATGTGCTCATTAGGCAAGGCAGCTAATTATGGTTTGAAGCTCTGTTAGTCTAAAGAATATGCAAGTTATGTGTAGCCACTGAGCAATAAACATTGTTCACATACAGTAGGTATCATTATTTGAAGCTAATTTGACAGTCTCGAAGCACTGTGCACAAATTGTGGCTCTTTCCAAGGAAACTTGGCTCAATTGTTCTTTCTGAAGTACTCAGGGTCCACTTAAAGGAGTTAATAATGAGTCTTCAAAATGGTCTGACTGGAAATACTCCCTTCACTGTGTTTTTACTCAATCTACATTGATTCACAGTATAGAATTCTATCTAATTTTGTTCATTTTTTACTCAGAATCTCAATATAAGTTGCTCTAAACATCTATTTGTGTTCATTTAAGTGTACAAATGATACTATCATGGGTTCAGTTAATCATAGTTAAGATGGGGCACAATCTATCATGACGGCCACTTGCCGTGCTGCAGCCAGCAAAGGTGTGCACTGGCACAGCAGAGAGAACCATTTCAGAAGGAGTTCACTGTCCCAGATCCACAAGCCTGAGGCTTTGGGAGCTGTTAATGCAGTTCAACTTCCCAAACTGGCATTTAACATTTAACACTGTCCTCAGAAGATCTCAAACTGCATTTCCCACCCTGATGCTCACGGTTTCTCTCCAGAGATTTAAATGTTCCCTGATATGCTCATTAAACTCCATTCTGCCATGAACATTCCCACCCAAGGACCTTTGCCCCACTGTCCTCCTGTCACTTTTCAGCCCTCTTGTGCTTCAGTGGCCCTGCTCATAGCCCACTTCTCCTAAGTATTCTGACTGCTCCAGCATATGTGAGATTATCCCTACGTATAAATCCATAGCTCTTTATGAAGAATTAATTGTATATAGGTTTCTGGCCACATATCTCAGTTTGTATATATGTCATCCTCTCAAATGAGCTCAAAGTTCCTTTAAATTTGAATATATGAATATTTTTGGCTTTAATTAATATATTTTAAATGTCTCCCACTCAACCCATTCTTTCGTGCCTAAGAATTTGTGCCTGGAACTTAACCTAGTAGATCTCTATAATCATTTTTTGAATTAAAGAATGGATTCTCTGTATGTAAGAGACACTATTTGAATATTGAAGAAATTAGCAAATAACCTAACTATGGCTAAATAACCAAAATACATCAGAATTAGTTCTTAGCCTACTGCCAGGTAGAATCACGTTGGTGATAGGTTTGCTTAGTTGGCTCCATTTTTTTGTTTGTTTGCTTTGTCTCATTTTGTTTCCATTTTGGAGAGATACTAGTTTGCTGCTGTACTAAGCCAGGCACTGTGTTGAGAGTTCACAGGGGGTTAGTACTGAGCTTGTATGTATGTGTTTATGGCTTTTGAATAATTTCATTCTGAAAGCACAAAGGATGCTTATAAAGCAATGTAACTGATCTTTAACCAACATAACTAGAACTTCCCCATTTAGAAGCTGCTATCACTTCCAAATTAATCGTCTTTTGAGACTACTCCTTATTCATTACACTGTAGTCACACTTCAGAGGTCTTTTACAAGGTCAATGTGTGAAGTGTAAATGGATGATACAGTCAAGGAGAGGTAGAGGACAAGGTAGAAAGGTGCAAATTAGCTACTAATGTTTTGCTTCATTCATCAATGAGTTACTATACATGTCATGGGAGTTTTATCTATTTTACAAAGATATTAATTGTGATTTGAAAGTTTGACTCTATTTCTAACTCTGACTGGAAAATGTCTGCCCTTGCATGTCAGTATCACATTACTTTCCATGCAGAATGGAAACTGCTTTAGAGCAGTTATGGCCTAATTGAAAGAAAATTCAGTTTAATGTAACAGTAGTATTATAAGCTACCTAAATATTGCATAATGTTTAGGAATGTGTAGTTTCTTTGTTTTGTTCAGACTGTTTAAATGAAAAGGTATTCCACTCCTTAGTTGCTTTTACATCTCTTTGATTACTTTAGTTTACTATTCATAACAATTTCCAGTTATTAGCTCTCTTCCTTGACATGTTCTCCCCACTCAAATCTCTTTACCTTTTTTCTTTTATGAGTTTTATCTGATTATCCACTGATATGAGGTAGGATGTTGGAGTCAGGCATGGTCAGACAGACCAGGGCTCCAGTCCTGTCCCTACTTCTTATTAACTGTGGTCCTTAAGTTGCTCAGTCATCTGTAATGTAGCCTCCTCATTTAGATGATACAAATAGCATCTACATCACAAGAATGGACTGAGGATTAATTGGTAAATGTACCCGAAAGCACTTAGCATGATGTTACCGCAAAGTAAAAATTCAAAAACTGTCATTCGTTTTGTTGTTGCTATGTTCATTCAAAGCGCTTTTCCTAACAGTGGGTGCTATATTGCTTTCCCTCTTATTTTACTTATATTTAAAATGATTTATATCCATTATATGTTAGTATATGAAGCTAAAAGTAATAACTACTGGATATATTCTATTCACATTTAGCATATACATATAAATATAACATCTTAAATCTCTACGATGTTTAAGGAACATACCTTTTAAAAAAATACGTATTAGTAGAAATTATTCTGACTACTTGCTGGCCTGTCATCTAGTTTCCAAGAAAAGGTCAAAATATACATTTGGATCCAGGGAATTTAATCAGATTTGCTAAACTCCTTGAGAAAAAAAAAAAAAAAAAAAGCTTCTCTCTAGGCATCTAGTCTACCTCTTTTCCTTTTCAGTTCCTTTGGGCATAATATTAGATTGGTTCCCAATGTGGTCATGCCCTTATATTCCTGCTGAGTTTGACTGCAGTCCCATACTTCATTCTCAAGAAATGCCGCCCAGAGGCACGTATGCACAAAGGTAGACACACAAATTACCACAGAAGGCCACAGCGGCCTGAGGCAGATGAGGCCCAGAGAAAATGTGAAACATATAGAATTTATTAAAAGGGAATCTCTACCCCAAAAGTGTAATGTGAAATTCCAATATGGAAATAACTCCAGATGGACAAAGTCTTGAAAATAATCTGTTAGTGTGGGTGAGTTATAGCTTCATGTACATATCCAGAGAGAGAAGATATATACATACATACATGAACAAAGCACATACAGTGTGATCATATGTATGCTCAGGTTGACCTGTTGCTGGCTGTATTTAACTATACATGTCTGTAATTATGTGTATTTGATGTATTTTAAAGTGTCATTTTTACAAATCTACAGAGTATATATTATTTCACAAATAGCAAACAAATACTAACACAGATGTCTGAGGAGGTATTGCATATACCTTGTTTTAAGGTCATTCTTGCTTAACAACAAAAAGATTATATGAGAAATGAAAGCAAAAGAAATTAATCAGAACAATGTTGGATAAAGTCTTGAGTTTAGGATAAGCTCTTTTTAGAAATATATCAGATGTTTTAAAAAGAAAATGTTTAAATGGGCATAGAATAGTTTTATATTTATGAAAGAGGAATCGGTTTTGCATTAATGATTATTTAGATGAAAACTGTTTTTATGTATATATACAAATAGTTGCTACACACCGAATTGAAATTTTTCTCATCTACTCATTTTTCTCATCTCTTAGACTATAGCGTCATAATTTTTAAATTAATATTTTAAGCATTATTATTCTTTTATCTTTTATGAAAATCCACTATATATAGTATGTATATATACTATATGTAATATATATATATAAATCCACCATATATAGAGAGCATATACACACACACACACACACACACACACACACAAACATATACATATGTATGTGTATGTGTGTATATATATATATATATATATATATATATATATATATATATAGACACACACACACGTATAAATATAGCAAAAAAGTTCAGCTGCCCTGTTTCAGTTGGAAGCAGGAAGCTAGGAATCTCACTTATTTGGGATCTTCCTTTCCTCTTCCCCGCTCTTCCCTCTGCTTCCCACCCTTACCTTCCTTCTCCTTCTGCCTTACCCCTGGAAATGAGGGACCCAGAGGTTTTTGCAGCAGAATTGGGGGTTCTTCAGCATTGTGTTGGAGTGTCACTCCTGGTGTTAAAATATCTAATAGCAATTAAGCATATGTTATATCTTCTTAGAATGATAATATATAAGCATTTATGTTATTTTACACATTTGTTCCTTTAACAAATTTATTTAAGCAAAATATACTTTTGGATTTTGTTATTATATTTGATTATTAGAATGAATAAATATTCCATTAAGTAGCCCAATGTATAGGCCCAACCTGTTTGTCAGTGGATGTTACTTACCTGCCCAAACCTGAATTATCTAGTGTTTATGATGTCTGTGCCTTTGGTTCAAGCCCCAAACCAGCCTATTTAAGGAGAGAAGGTTGATTTTCCTCGTTTATATATGCTTGGTATGACTAGAAACTAGATATAGTTTATATCAGATGATGTAACAGAAAGCTTTCTTTCTAGGAAAGCTAGATTGGAGTGGGGCAAGACTGGAGTCAAGGAACCAGTTAGACTGGGTCGTTGACTAGGAAGAGATGATGAGGATCCAAATAGAGCAGAGCCAGTGGGGTTGGAGACACTGGGGGAGATGGTAGAGCTATTTAGGAGATGGGATCAATAATGAGTGACAGATTGAATGTGGAGCCCAGGGGCAGGGGGAGTAGAGAGTGACTCTTCTGGCTCCGATCTGGACAACTCCATGGTGCCATCATGAGATGGGAAATAGGAGGAGGAATAGGTTTGGAGACAATATAGTGAGTTTATAAATGGCCGTGTTGCTTTTGAGTACCTCTGGAGCATCCAGGTGAAGCCCTGGAGGCAGAAATGCAGTGGAGAGCTCTGGAAAGGGGATCCAGGCTTGGAGTCATTAATATTTTAGAAGTCTGTTTGTTTTGTAATGAATTATACAGATATCAAAGTCAAAATGTAATTCTTATAAATATGTAACTATAGATATTTTAGAGAAAGCTGCCCTCGTAGTACTTGGGCATATTGATCATATGATCAATACTTCTTTCTTGCCACCCGGTGACATGGTACTCTAATGGCCTCAAGAAAAAAAGCACTTGAGAAATAAAGAGCAGCAGAGGGAAATTAATTCCGAAGTTGCACCAATAAAGCTCAAATCATGATGTAAAAACAAATGTTCCATCATTTTGCATTTTTTGTTAGGATGGTTTCTACTTTCCCTGGTTAATTTTGGCATTATTATTTTCTCCCTAAGCAAGCTATAAGTCCCTTATAGTTAAAGCTCTATCTTTACGTTTTTCCTTTTATTCTGTCTTCACCTATCAGCAGATGCCCCAACACTGTTTTTTGATATAAGAATATATGCTTTGGGACCAGGCGGACTTCGGTTTGAATCCTAGCTTTGCTGCTGACTAACTGCATGACTATAAACAAATCATTCCACCTCGGTTTCCTCAGTTTCCTCTTCTGTAAAATAAGGTCTATGCTAATATTACCTATTAACTTGAACCACTTATAATTGCTGAT
This sequence comes from Saimiri boliviensis, assembly GCF_048565385.1. Lineage (NCBI taxonomy): Eukaryota > Metazoa > Chordata > Mammalia > Primates > Cebidae > Saimiri > Saimiri boliviensis. The sequence continues at coordinate 202,312,558 of NC_133449.1, forward strand.
GTTTGGACTACAAAAATATCAATTTTGTGTGGCTTGCGTTAATACATTGCAGTGTTATAGTAAGGATGAGATACTGTTTCAAGTCCTTGAAAATGCCCAATAAATGCATTTTTCATGAATTATTTTATGTTTGACTACTATTGCCTCTGTTAATATCTCATTAATTCTTTTCAGTGATAGTTTCTTTTAAAGGTATATCAAGTAAGCTAATATGGAAACTGAAAATTAAAAGAAAAAATGTAGAATGACATTTCTTACTGTAAGGCAGGCGTCCCCAAACTATGGCCCTCCGGCTGCATGCGGCCCCCGAGGCCATTTATCCGGCCCCCCGCCGCACTTCAGGAAGGGGCACCTCTTTCATTAGTGGTCAGTGAGAGGAGCACAGTATGTGGCGGCCCTCCAACAGTCTGAGGGACAGTGAACTGGCCCCCTGTGTAAAAAGTTTGGGGACGCCTGCTGTAAGGTCAGTAAAATGTGAAATGTTTTCCAGAACTATGTTGCCCAGGTCTTTTTGTTCTCTGTGTAAGCTTAAATTACAAATCAAGTTACAGTTACAAAGACAAAATCTAAATGATTTATTAGTTTTCATTTTGATCATATAGAGGTCGATGAAATACACAAGGAAAGTTTTTGAGTTTTATAAATTACTGAGACACACAAAATTCCTATTCTCTTCACTTTTTATTCAGTGTGGTGAATGATGACTTTTATTATACAAACTACAGTAAAATTTCAATTGTCTGGAGATCAATTATCAACCAACTTCAACTAGAACACAAACCAAAAGCCTGCAAGTTATTTAAAAAAAAACACTTTGTGCAATTAAACTAGATGCCACAAGGTGCATGCATAAAATCTCTTGTACTTCTGTTTTTAAATTTCCATAATAAGGACTTTAAAAAAATAAATAATGGCAGATGAGAAGAAAATACTAAAAGATATTTTTAGATGGTCTCCAAGAGTGCATCATGTTCAGGTAGCTGCTTTACTTTATGGAAGGAGAAGAACAACCTCTGAGATACTCATGCTTTGCATAGGTCTGAGGGATAAGCCTAACTTAGCTGTTTGAAATTTTGCAATGTGGATTTTGACCACTGCAACTCCTACTCTAATAAAGAAATGCTGTGGTAGGATAATAACACATGGCAGCTGCTCTTTCTTGCCTGTCTCTCTGACACTGCTAGCTGCATTAGTAGATTGCCAGTAATAAATATTTCTTTAAAAACCTGCTGTGATGATGTATTGGATACATCAATTTATTGATTTAATGTATCAATAAATTAAATCATTTCAGAGAACTCTCTTGTCCTTTCCTCCCACAAAACCTATTAATTCTAACTTTACATACTGTTGTGACAAGTGTGATGACCTGATTTCTCCAAGTATCCAGCAAACTTAGGAACCACTGAGAAACAGCTATGAAAACAAGGGAAGAGAGATAAATACATAGAAAAACTCAAAAACCACAACATAACATGGAAACAATTAGAGCAGAGATTCCAAACTCCATGGGCCATATTCAGCTCAAAAACAGGTTTTGTTTACGTCTCACGATGTTCATCTACGCAGTGTTTTTGTTTTGTCTTGTTTTTTTTTTTTTGGTTGCTAGCAGTTAAACGTCAGGTGATACACATTTTTAAGAATCTATTTCAAGTCTCTCTTGAAGAATTGAACATCTAGCAATGCTGCATCTACATTCCTGAAAGGTACTCGTTCTCAGGAATTTTAAATGACTGCAGTGTATGTAGTTCAAGTTTATCACAGCTCCCACTTTTATGGAGGGCATTTCAATATCCCCAGTTCCTACCTTTCTCCATTATCTCCCCAACACAGAGGGCCAATGTTGGTTGCCATTTATCTTTGTGTGTTTTTAAAAATAGTCTGGCTAAAAAGAAACTGAACAATATACTCGTTACACCTGAGTCACCATCGAAAGCAAGCAATAGGAAGGCGGGCCCAGAGGAATGAGTGGCGGATACAGAAAGGGAGCAAGTGCACGTCTTTATGGAGAAGGATATTTCTGTGTGTAATGTGCAAACAAATTGTGTCCATGTCAAAGTAATATATAAAGGCACCTTCGCCTGTTCCCTTTACCTACATGGGCCCTGTAGGCATTGGGGTTTAGTAAATTCTTTTCAGTAGTTCTGAGCACAGCTTCTTCCTAAAGCAGATTGAAATCTTTATCATTAAGGAAAGGTTTAACTAGATCTAATAAAGGCTATTTAAAAAGATAATCAAGAAAGTGAAAATTTTCAGAACTATTTCTATCCAAAATAGTTACTAATAAAATAAGAAACCTTTGGTGTATGAGATGAGCCATTTGAAATTGTCCATATTTAACAATTTTTGACCCACAAAAGTGGCAATTTTACATGAAATAACCCACTGTAAAGTAGTAAGATCGTACTACATGTTTATCTTACTTATATGGATCTCCTTCTTTCCCTCAATACCAACTAAATATGCTTTATCCAGGTTAAGAAAATTTATAATATACTGAAGAATGGTTACAAATATTGTATAACTATTATAAAAACAATTAAAACACTAGATCATGCTTCATTACAGTCTTAAATGCAGCTTATGTTCATGGATGTGATAATATACTCAGTAAAATCATTAAAAATAATTTTAAGTTGATAAGCGCTCCATTATGAGCAGATAGAAGCTTTACAAATCCTCTAATCGCCTGAAATATAATACTGTCTCTGGAGAGGCTTACTTTATTTAGCATCTAATAAAATCTGTTCAAGAAATTAACTACATTGAACTTTGTTAGTTCTCCTCAGTGGATGCAACTTGCTGCTTTTATAGGGTTCACTTTAAAAAGGATTGTAACCTAAAACTCAGTAGTTTTTATTATATAAGAAGCTTCAAGAAATTCAAAGTACTTAAGTAGAAGCTTTTGGGAATGGAATTTAATTTGAAATCTTTCATTACTTGATGTCTCAAGAGTTCTATCAAGTAATGTATTTAATGCACACAAATAATTTTAAGCACATAGTAGTTACATATACTGTAAGCATATCTAAAAAATGAAATGTAGTCATCAGTAGATAGAGAACTACATTATCTGATATTCTTTAGTTAGAACAGTTTTTTGTTGTTGTTGAAAGCATTCAATTTTAAAGAGCTAAAATGTTAAATTCTGCCTTATAACCTTCAAAGCTATTATCACCAAGGATAAATTGCATTTCTTAAACTAGTAATAGTTTGTTTATAACTGTTTATGTAAATATTTATGATATTACTGATTTGGGAGAACTGTCAATCATAGTCTATTTTCTTGAAGACATTTCTCTTGACCTGAAAAATAGTTGGCTGAATATAATGACTATTACATATATTGTGGGTGGATGATAGAAAGAAGTAAATGGAAGCATAGTACTATTTCATCAAGATTTGCTTCAATTAAACCAAGTGGAATTAGCCTTACGAAAAGACAAACTGAATCAAGCCTTGTTAATAAACTTATTTTAGCAAAAAAAAAAAAAAAAATCCTTACTGGAAATACTCTTACAAAACATTTCAGGTGTTTACTTGTTTGTTTTCACATATCTTGAAATAAAAATATTTAGTATACATACAGTGTTCATTAAATCAGAATAAGTGTTTCAAATATGAAAGAAAGATTCAAATTATAGAAACTGTTTCTTGAGACTATTTAGAGATGTTTCAAGCATCCAGAATTTATTTATTTTTTTAATATTTAGGGGATACAAGTACAGATTTTTTAAAAACTACATGTTTTGAGTGGTGAAACATGGGCTTTTAGTGTACCCATTACCTGAATAGTGAATATTATACCCAACAGGTAATTTTTCAACCCTCACGCCCTCTCCTCAGGATTTAATTTTAGATATTATTTTACTCAATGGTAAATACAGTTCTCCAGCTGGTAAAGTATATTTAGATATGTATAACTTACATTTAGAAAATCATTCATTCATATGGACTAACCTAAATTTAAGTACAATGACCTTTGAATAATGTGTAGGGTAGGGGCACCAGCCCCCTCCGCAGTCAAAAATCCATGTGTAACTTTTTTCCTTTAAGAGGGCTGGAGTGCAAAGCAGTAATCATAGCTCACTGCAGCCTTGAACTCCTGGGCTCTGGTGATCCTCCCACCTCAGCCTTCCAAGTAGCTGGGACTACAGGTGCCTGCCACCACACCTGGCTAATTTTTAAAGTTTTGTAGAGACAGGGAGGATCTCACTATGTTGCCCAGGCTGGTCTCTAACTCATGGCCTCAGACTATCCTCTTGTCTCAGCCTCCCAATGTGTTGTGATTACAGGTGTGAGCCCAGCCCATATAACTTTTGATCCCTTGAAAATTAACTACTGATGGCCTAGTGTTGATCAGAATGCTTACCGATATCATAACAGCCAGTGAAAACACATTTTCTATGTTGTGTGTATTGTACACTATGTTCTTACAATGAGGTAAACTAGAGAAGAGTCATTAGAGAAATGCAAATCAAAACCACAGTGGGATACCACCTCACACCAGTTAGAATGGTGATCATTAAAAAGTCAGGAAACAACAGATGCTGAAGAGGATGTGGAGAAATAGGAATGCTTTTACACTGTTGGTGGGAGTGTAAATTAGTTCAACCATTGTGGAAGGCAATGTGGCAATTCCTCAGGGATCTAGAAACAGAAATACCATTTGACCCAGCAATCCCATTACTGGTTATTTACCCAAAGGAATGTAAATCATTTTACTATGAAGACACATGCACACATATGTTTATTGCAGCACTGTTCACAATAGCAAAGACTTGGAACCAACACAAATGCCTATCAGTGATATACTGGATAAAGAAACTGTGGCATATGTATACCATAGAATACTATGCAGCCATAAAAAAGGATGAGTTCATGTCCTTTGCAGGGACTTGGATGAAGCTGGAAACCATCATTCTCAGCACAGTAACAGAGGAGAAGAAAACCAAACACTCCATGTTCTCACTTTGTTCAACTGGAGTTGAATAATGAGAACACATGGACATAGGGAGGGGAACATCACACACGGGACCTTTCAAGGGTTGGGGAATAGGGGAAGGATAGCATTAGGAGAAATATCTAATGTAGATTACAGGTTGACGGATGAAGCAAACCACCATGGCACGTGTATACCTATGTAACAAACCTGCATGTGTATCCCAGAGCTTAAAGTGTAATGATAAATTTAAAATGTTAATAAAATAATGAAGAACAGAAAATGTAATTATTATTCATTAAGTCAAAGTGGATTATCATAAAGGTCATCATTCTCATCTTCTTCACATTGAGTAGGCTTAGGAGAAAGGGTTGGTCTTTCCATCTCAGGGGTGGCAGAGGAGGAAGAGGTGGAGTACATGTAAGAGGAGGCAGGAGAGGCAGCTACATTCAGTGTAACTTTACAGAAATACAACATAATTTTTGTCTGTTTTCCTTTTTCACTGAAAATGTTTCTCCATGGTACCAATTCTTCTTCCACCATTTGCTTTAGTTTCAGTGCCTGCTTCATAAAAGGGTTCATGTTATTTAAAAAAAAAAAAAAAAAAAGTCAAAAACAGTCTTGAGTAATGGGAACCTTTCTGCCAGATTGTCTAATGTCAGTGTGTTTTCTTTCAGAACTTCTTCTTCATCTTCATCCTCATCATCTGGCACTCGTTCAAAAGTACTTACCTTCATCAAGTTATCTTTTGTTAATTGTTATGGTGTAGTTAGTGTCTGTTATTTCTTGAATTTCTCCAAGATCCTCATCTTGAAATCCTCCACCCCTCAGTTTTTTTTGTTGTTGTTGACATTTCCATAATCTCATTCATGATTTTCTTGATGGACTCAGTCATAAATCCTGTGAAGTCATGCACATCTGGACAGTTTTCTCCAGCAGTGATTGTTTTCACAGCCTTTTTTTTTCTTTTTTTTTTTTTTTTTTTTTTTTTGTAATAAGAATGGCATCTTCAATGGTTTCATGCTTCCAGACTTTCATATGTTCATTCTGTCTGGGTTCTTTGTCACAACATTGATAATTCTTTCCAAAAAGTACCGTGTGTAATGAGCCTAAAGATCCTTGCAGCTTCCTGATCTAAAGGTTGAATTGGAGACATTGCATTTGGAGGCAAGTAGACACTTTGATGCCTTTAGTGTTAAACTCGTGGAGTTCTTGGTGGCCAGGGGCATTGTTCAATGTCAAAAGAACTTTAAAAGGCAGTTTATTTTTGGCATGGTACTTCCTGACTTCAGGGACAAAGTGTCCAAAAATCCAATCCAGAAAAAAGGTTCTCATTATCCAGTCTTTCTTGGTGTACAACCAAAGACTGGTAGCTGGTATTTATCTTTTCCCTTCAAGGCTCAGGGTTAGCAGCTTTCTAGATAAGGGCAGTCTTGATCATGAATTCAACTACATTTGCACAAAACAGTAGACTTAGCCTATCCTTTCCTGCCTTAAATTTTAGTGCTTGCTTCTTTTCCTTATTAATGTTCTTTGTGTCATTTTTTCCAGAATAGGGCACTTTCATCTATATGACAAATCTGTTCAGACAGATATCCTTTCTCTGCTATGATTTTCTTAATGACATCTAGGAACTCTGCTGCTTGGTTGACAGAAGCTGGTTCTCCTATTACCTTGTTCTCTTTTTTAAGTTAAACTGCTTCCTAAAATTACCAAACCATCCTTTGCTGGCATTAAATTCTCCATCTTTAGATCCTTTGCCTTCCTTTTGGTCTAATTTGTCATTTACTGTAATTACTGCATTTTTTCCTTAAATTATACTTAAGTCTCTAGATGTGCCTTTCTTATAGTAATGCTACCCACATAAAAGCTGTATTTTCCATACAAGATAAAAAGGTCTAGTATTTCACCAAAAATGCCAGATTTTCATGCCTTGTGGCATAGCTACAATGACAACTTCACAAATTTTCTTTTCTTACTCTCAATGGTAATTACATTGGATTTGTTTATTCTGATATGGCAACTGCAGCTGCAGACCTCAGTCTATAGTACATATCAAGCAATTCAACTTTTTCTTGTAATGTCATGGCTTTTCTCTGCTTCTTGGGAGCATTCCCAGCATCACTAGTTGCATGTTGTATATGTCCCATGATGTTATTTCAGGTTTACAGTATTGCACTAAACATGATCAAAAATATACAAGAACTGCAAGGGATCACTTTTTTACTGTGATACGCAATCACATACTATGATATGTGAGATGTACGGCTCACATGGAGATGATTATTGTTACACAGTGTTTTAAGTGGATGCTCACAATACTCCCCTTCTAGTTGGCTCAGCAGTGAACAGTATTTGCATTGTCATAATGGTTTAAGTATCTTCTATATTATTTATTTTCCTGCTACACTGAAAGTGAAGACAAGGACTTTTACTCATCTTTTTAATAATCTTCTTTGTTATTTTGCATGACATAATCATACAACAGATATTAGTGAAATTAACCCAAATTTTAAGAATTCTTTGCATAATTTGTTTATCAACATTATTGACTCTCTTTAACTTCATAATTCTTAAACAAAGTAATGATGCAGGATACTTCTGGTTAACATAAAAATGAGTATCCCCATCCCCAGAAAGACAGATCCAGCAATTCTTTGTTTAGAGTCATGAATCTCCGATAGTATACCAGTACCTGAAGAGGTGAGAATGTCTTTGAAGAGTTCCAGTTTCACATCCCAAAAATGTCAGGGAAGAGGGATCCAATGGACAGACCACGTTGACGAGCCATCTGCATTGTCTGTCACCTTGCCTCCAAGTGGAGGAGATTGCCAGAAGTGAAGTGGGCAAAAGAGGATGACAGAGAGCAAGTGCCAGAATTCAACACAAAAATGACCCAAATCGTTATATTAATACCACAACCCTTTAACATAGAACCCTGAGAGGACAAGTGTGCCTGCATAAAGTAAATAATAGATTTTTGGTGACGATGCTAGACACACAGACAGCTCTAGCTCATTAATCACCTCCCCATATTCCCCACATATAACCAACCCCAGTCAATCCAAGAAGAAACAATCTGAAAGGAACAAACATAGGATCATTTACAGAACCTATTTACAGGACCTTGCATTTTATTTGAGAGCATGATTTGCAGAAAAACGGGGATGGGGAGTGAAGTGAGACCAACAGAACAGGAGTGAAGCTTGTGTATCTTGTGTCTAAAGGATTTCAAATCTATGTAAGTTAAAACAGCTTGTCAAGTTCCAGTTAAATAAATTGCTACAGAACAATGAAAACATGTCCTGATAAAGGTATCGACCTAAGAGACAAAGGAAAAACAATATAGCTTCAGACATTAAAAGCTAGATACATATGAAGGGTAAGAAATCATGTTGGACTTAGGCTTCTTCATAGCAAATTGATGCACCTATCTATAATGACTTGAAGGTAAAATTAAGGATGATCCCAACATTTACCATTTAGCCATGTTGTTTCTTCTCAAGCACGAGGGTACCAGTCTTCCTTAAGCATACAAGAACTTAGGGATTATATGATGAATCTTTCTTTTTTTTTTTTTAATTGTACTTTAAGTTCTGGGATACATGTGCAGATCTTGCAGGATTGTTGCATAGGTACACACATGCCATGGTGGTTTGCTGTCTCCATCCCCCTGTCACCAACAACAGGCATTTCTCCCAATGTTATCCCTCCCCAACCTCCCCACCCCTCGCTGTTCATCCCTAGCCCTCCCACACCCCAACAGATGCCAGTGTGTGACGTTCCCCTCCCTGTGCCCATGTGTTCTCATTGTTCAACACCCACCTATGAGTGAGAACATGCGGTGTTTGGTTTTCTGTTCTTGTGTCAGTTTGCTGAGAATGATGGTTTCCAGATTCATCCATGTCCCTACAAAGTACACGAACTCATCATTTTTTATGGCTGCATATTATTCCATGGTATATATGTGCCACATTTTCCCTGTCTAGTAATCATCAATGGGCATTTGGGTTGGTTCCAGGTCTTTGCTATTGTAAACAGTGCTGCAGTGAACATACGGGTACATGTGTCTTTATAACAGAATGATTTATAATCCTTTGGATATATACCCAGTAATGGGATTGCTGGGTCAAATGGAATTTCTGTTTCTAGATCCTTGAGGAATCATTATACTATCTTCCACAGTAGTTGAACTAACTTACACCAACAGTGTAAAAGTGTTCCTATTTCTCCACATCCTCTCCAGTATCTGTTGTCTCCAGATTTTTTAATGATTACTATTCTAACTGGCATTAGGTGGTATCTCAATGTGGTTTTGGTTTGCATTTCTCTAATGATCAGTGATGATGAGCATTTTTTCATATGTGTGTTAGCCTCATAAATGTCTTCTTTTGAAAAGGGTCTCTTCATATCTTTCACCTACTTTTGAATGGGTTTATTTGTTTTTTTCTTGTAAATCTGCTTTAGTTCTTTGTAGATTCTGGATATTAGCCCTTTGTCAGATGGATAGATTGCAAAATTTTTTCCTATTTTGTTGGTTGCTGGTTCACTCTGATGATTATTTCTTTTGCTGTACAGAAACTCTTAAGTTTAATTAGATCCCATTTGTCTATGTTGGCTTTTGATGCCATTGCTTTTGGTGTTTTCGTTATGAAGTCCTTGCCTGTGTCCTGCATGGTTTTGCCTAGGTTTTCTTCTAGGGTTTTTATGCTGTTTGGGTTATATTTGATGAATTTTTCTTTAAAAAAATGCTTAAATGTGGTTTCTAGCCACCAGACATTAATCACAATAAACATCTCAAAAACTTTAAAAAAAATAGATGGATGAAAGCATACTAAGTATAGAACTAGAGCAAAAGAACCAAGAAAATTATGGTTATAAAAGAAGACAGAAACATTAAAACCTGACAATGTAAAAATAATAATATAGCTAATAAAAATAAGACGAGAAGAGGGAAAAGGGAGAACTGCCTGCCAGTTTTCTCATCTTTCCTAGAACTGATTCCTAATAGGTTCTGTCTGAGTTTAAAGTGCAGAATTTTTCAAATGACTCCAAATTATTAAAGGTTGCATAAAATTTGGTCTTAATTGATGTAGATTCTTCTAACAATTATTACATTTTATAGTAAAAAAAAAAAAGCTGAAATTCTGTGATTCTTATAGTTACAATTCGGTCTCTTTATTTTGATTAAATTTATGTAAAAACAAATATATTTTTAAAAGCATGTATAATTATATATATGAATGAGAGTTATGTATAAATCTCACTCGTGTATAATTATATATAAGAATGAGATTTATATATAATGTCCCCCAGGATAGATTTATATATAATGTCCCTCCAGCTGGTTTTCTTCTTAACTCATTCCAGGCAGGATTCAGATTATTTGCAACTGATAATGGTTATTCAGGTTTGGGACACATGCCTACCCCTAGCCTGAGGAAGGCAGAGAATCTTGGATCATATGCCCCAAACTGCATCCTATGAAAAGAAAACCTGAGGGTTTGTTGTGAGAAAATGAGAATTTATGCCAGGCAGGTAAAAACCACCAATGTCCTCCGTCTTTGCCTCACTTTAAAACTTGCAGTAAAGTAAGCTTCTCTTCCACTCAGTATGCCACTAGAGGAATTAGCTGATTTGGTTTATCAGATCTGTTCCTTCATTCCTTTCAAAGTAATTACAGGCTGCTTCTTCCCTGTCTCATGACACTGATTATTAGCTAAAGCTAATTCATCAGCTGGATATAGGTGAAACACCTTTAGCTATCTTTCAGGAAAAGCTTAGTAAATTATTTGTCATTCTCCAACCCAAGAAATGTTCTCCCTGTAAGTAAAAGTTTATTAGATACCGTGAGAGGTCTTTGGGTTCAGCCATTTTCTGTCCAAGCTATAATTAGAAAGCTAGACAAATTATATCAACTCCTAGGGAAAAATCCACACACATACTCTTTTTAATAAATCCAATTTGCTCTATTTGCTTGGTATTAACAACTGTTAATGTTATGTCCAAATTCCCTTCCTTCCTCGTTGGAAAGAACTATATCACTTCAGCCAGTACCTACAAATGGATAGTTAATTACTCGGCACAGAGGGTTATGTGATTCATCACTGCAATGTGGAAGTGAATGTTGCCAATTGTCAGCTTTTTCCAAACTACATAGTGTTACATGGTTTATGTCACAACCAATGGTGGCAAATCTCCAGAAATAAATACTACCTAGGTGTCAGAGACTCATTAAAATGATCACTCTGTAGTCCTTCATCAGTGATTTCCAAACCCGGCTATGTATCAAAATCACTTGGCGACATTTAAGAAAAAAAAAAAAAAAAAAAGATACAGCGTTTATCCCCAAACCCTCTGGAATCAGAATATTGTTGGTTGGGTCAGGGACAGATTCAGGATTTTGTAGTACCTGAGGAATTATACAATATGGAATCTCTCTTTAAGGAAAAGAATGTAACAGTGTCATGTTTTTAAAGACTTTCCAAAATATATTACCATACGAACACACCTCTAGGCCCTTCTAATGTGTAGGTCCATGTAAGTGATAAATCCTGACGCTTAACCTTCATTAGCTTCATACTAAGTCTACCTGTGGGTTAGGACCTAGGGATAAATGTGTGTTTGTGTATTTCTGCATATATATGTGTATGTGCACATGTGAACAGTGTGCTTGTGTGCATTGTTTAAGCTCCCAGATGAGCAGATCCAGAACCAGGCCTCTCCCTTCTGTAGCATCCATCCTGCTTATTCTATGCACCTCAACTTCTTTCTTTCAATGTCTTTTCTTTCCCTTCCTGCTTTGTTACTTCCTCTTGTGCTTTCTTTTTCTACCTCCCAGTCCTTTGATTTTGTCCTCTACTTTTTCATTGGCTCCAAATCCTGGCAATGAAACCCACAAGTCCCATTGCTGGATTTTTGGATTGAAATAATTGCTGGACTTTCTGAGAGATAGACAGGTATATTAGATCGCAAACAGGGAATGAAAGGGGCCATGTGTAGGAAGATAATAGAAAAAATAGAAAACAAAAAGGACGTAGAAAATTTATTGTTTGCTATATTCTAATCCAGCTCTCTACTAAACTGTCAAAACTCGAAATGTTTTGAATTTAATGTTTTTATTTTCTTTGCCTTTCTTATGGCAGAAATGCCCATAGCAAAAATTATTGCAAATAATCTACACCAATCCACACTCCAGACAACAGCCTCTGAGTTACAACTGTTCTGGTTGAAGTTAGGGAGAAACAATTGTGCTACGTTTTCTGTGTTTAGTTTTAGTTTGTAAATAGCTTTATGCTTTTTTTTCCACATAATTTTACATGATTTTAGGTGTTGGATTTTGGCACCAGTAAATACGTTTGTTTGCCTTGAGGAGCACTGGATTCGAGAGAAAACTCACTGTACGAAATGTCAAGTTCTTAGTTTTACTCTGGGAAAATGAAGTGATCTATTCAATAGAAACTTTTAAAAAATGTTTTTCTTTTTACTTTGTAAAAATAAAATAGGCATAATATTGAAAAATTTTAAATACACAAGCATGTAAGGAAAAATATGTATTACGTATAATCTCCCCCAAGCAAAGCATCTCAATGACACAGTCATCATGGTGATTGATGTACTTGTAGCTACCCAGTAAATATTTTTAGAATAAAAGAATGAGTGTGAACTCTAGAGAATAAACAAGACCCCTTTCTGATTTTCCCCCAAGTGCCTATAATTGTGATAACTAATATGTACACATGGATAGTCCCTAGCTTACATTGGTTTGAGTTAGGATTTTTCAATTTTATGATGGTATGAAAGCAATACATATTCAGTAGAGACAGTACTTACAGTTCTCATACAACCATTTTGGTTTTTTTTCACTATAGTATTCAATAAATTATATGGGATATTCAATAACTTTATTATAAAATGGGCTTTTTGTTAGATGTTTTTGCCCAACTATAGGCTGATGTAAGTGTCTGAGCACATTTAAGATGGGCTGGGCTAAGCTGTGATGTTCTATAGGTTGGGCAAATTAAATGCACTTTCAGCTTATGATAATTTCGATTTATGATGAGTTTATTGGGACATAACCCCATTGTAAGTTAAAGAGTATCTCTCTTTAAACAAATATATATTGAATAATAACAAAGACTCAGCTAGACAGTGATGACACAAAGATGAATAAGAGTGGTCTGTGCCCCCTCAGTGGAGTTTACATCCAGTGAAGAAATCAGCATATTGCCATCAATCCAAGGACACTTAGACACACAAGGACACAAAGGGTAACTTTGTAAAATTCCATGTAAGAAATTTCTTTCCAATCTAAGAGCCAAGAAAGTTTTTTTTCTTTTTGCCTCCTTGAGTCCTCTTTTTCTCACTCCACGTTCAATCTGAGCATATGCTGTTGGTCCTATCTTTAAAATCTATTCAAAATTCAACCCCTTCTCTCATCTCTGTTATGCAGCCTTGGGCCAATCCATTAGCACTTCTTGCTTCGATAATTGCAATGGCCTCCTTATTGGTCTTCCTGCTTCTGTTCTTACCTCCGTACAGTCTGTTCTCAACCCAGAAGCTGGAGCAATTCTTTGAAAATTTAACTTAAATCATATCACTTCTGTGCCCCAAATATTTTGCTCGATTCCCATTTTATTTAGAGTGAAAGCCAATATTGTTAAAAATGGCCAGCAAGGTTATTTTTCCACCCTCTTTTCCATTAACTCCCTGATCTCATCTCAATGGCACTCCATCGTTTTGGAACAAACCAGCAGTCTTTCTACCTCATGGCCTTGGCGGTGGGTTTTCTCTGCATGGAAAGTCCACCCCTTAGATATCATTATGGCTTACTCCCCCACTGCTTCAGGTTTTGGTCAAATGTCACTTTCTTTGTGAGGCCTTCCCTGTCAGACTTCATTAAAACTGCAACACTCTCATCCTGGTCCCTGTTTTATTTTTCTCCAAAGAATTAATGCCATCTGACAAATTATATATTCTACTTATTTATTTGTATCCAGAATACAAGCTCCACAGGACCAGGAATTTGATCTTTTTACCCCAGCTGCTGAAACATATGCCTGACACATAGTGGTACTCAATTTATATTTGTCAAATAAAAGAAAAGATAATCTATTCATTCTGCCATTATCCCCACACATTCTTCCCTTTTCCTCTTGTTTCCTTTGCTTCACTATCAAAATACTTTTTACAGTGTTTATTGGTCAGCCTGACAACATGTATGTTTTCACCAACCTTGGTGTCTTTTAAGTGGCGTTCACTGAAATCACATCCTACTTTGCTGCACACTGAGTCCAACAGTTTTGTTTTTTTTTTTTTTTTCTTAAGAGAGGGTCTCAGCCTGTCTACCAGGTTGGAGTATAGTGGTGTGATCTCAGCTCAGTGCAACCTCCATTTCCTAGGCTCAAACAGTCCTCCTGCCTCAGCCTCCCTAGTACTTGGGACCATGGGTGCATGCCAACACACCAAGCTTATTTTTTTTTAAATTTTTTCTAGAGACAGAATTTTGCCATGTTGCCCAGGCTTGTCTCAAACTCCTGGCCTCAAGCAATCTGCCTGTCTTAGCCTCCCAAAGTGCAAGAATTACAGGCATGAGCTACCATGCCCAACTTCAGACAATTTTTTTTTTAATCTGAGACCTGCTTAAAACTGATGCTGTGTCTACAATGGTCTGAAAAACTCAGTTTAGAGAGCAGGACAAGGCAGATATATGACAGAGACAGTAACGTACTTTTCCATCTCTACAAACTAACATATTTAAACCCAGAATTCACTTCTCATAAAGTGAGGAAATCTAATGTAATGTCAGGATTTTGAAAAGGATGCATAATTCTTTGATAAGTAATGTATGTATTTATGCAGGCTGGAATAAAAAAGAATCACTGAACCAGGGACTTTAGGTTCTCAGCTAATGTTAGAGTTGTAAGGTTCTTCGGCTTCTTCATCTTTAATTTTAAAATTTAATAGGGGGATTGTCAGGGGAACCTAACATTCTACTCCAAAGGTTGGTTCCCACCAAATACAACACTACTGAAAACCAGAGCAGTGAAGCAGTTTCCTGTTAAATGTAGGTTATTCTAAATATGCCTCCTGTTTATGACATTTTTAGAAGTCACATATAGGAATCATTTCTACATACTCAATCAAATTTGTGTCTTTCTGTCTTCGAAATACAAAAATAAGAAGGGACAACGGGTAAATGCTTATCCTTGCTGCTGCTTATGCTTAAAAGACATTTGTTTAAAAAATTCCTCACTTGGACTGACTTTTCCAGCAACTTGTTCATATCATAGGAAGGAGAGCAGATGCAACCTATAACTAAGGCTTGAATTACCATTTCAGGAGTTACAGGGCAGGAGAGCCTCTTCCCAGAAAGGTCAAGGGCCACAGCCAACTTGCTCCCTTTGTGAGTCAGACAATACCTGCCTGTTGCTATTCTGAATTCAATAAGCAGAGTTATATAAAATGAATGTCCCTGCGTGCAGCTGCTTGACAATGCTAGCACAATTCAAATGTGTAGTCTCTAATGTTATCCATCATTGATGGGCAATCATTTTTATTATTTGTATTTTTCCCTTTATTTTCAGAGATTTGAAGTTCCTAAATAAAAAATACCCTAAAAATTTCACAAACAATTGAGCATTTGCTATATTTTCTATAACCTTATATTTTCCTGAATTTACCTAAGTTTCATGTCTTCAGATTACATGGGAAATTATCTGTTGTTTAGAAAGCTATTCTTTGCTATTGTCTAATAACAGAAAAATTATGTGCCTTCCCTTCATCAATTTAATGTAGTAGATAGCTACCAAGTATTACAAGGGTGGAGGCACTGCTAGAATTTTTTTTTAAGTATGACACAATGAAAAAGATACATAATATCATTAATCCTTAGGGGAATGGAAATTAAAACCCACAATAAGGTACGACTATATACCCACTGAAATGGCTGTAATTAAAGAGAGACACATTATCAAGTACCAAGTACGCAAGGGAAACTAGAACCTTGTATACATACCGGTGTGAATGTAAAATGATACAGCCACTTTGGGAAAACACTTTCGCAGTTTTTTATAAAGTTAAACATACACTGCCCATGTTACCCAGAAATTCCACTCAAGTGAAATGAAAACATATATACACATAAAGACATGTATGCTAATGTTCACAGCAGTATTATATGTAATAGCCCTGAGGCAGAAACCACATGGATGTCCATCAGCAGAATGAAATATTATACAGCATTGAGAAATGAACACATAACACTTACCAGTATACATAACAGCATAGATGGATCTCCCATGTATAATGGGCAGCTAATTACCCAGAAGAATGTTTGGCGTTTGACTCTATTTATATAAAGTTCAAAAATAGGAATGGTAATGTGTGTGACTGGAAGTCAAGATAATGAT
This sequence comes from Saimiri boliviensis, assembly GCF_048565385.1. Classification (NCBI taxonomy): domain Eukaryota; kingdom Metazoa; phylum Chordata; class Mammalia; order Primates; family Cebidae; genus Saimiri; species Saimiri boliviensis. The sequence goes on from NC_133449.1 coordinate 202,328,911, forward strand.
TATCCTTGTTGGGGGAATAGAAGTGACTGAAGTGGGGATGAAAGACTACTGGCATGCTGGGCTTGCTCTGTTTCTGTCTGGAAACTGTCACAGCTCTGTGAACTTTGCTAAAATTCATCAAGGTGTACCCTTCAGACATGTGCAACTTTCTACAGTTAAGTATGCTTCCAGAAAGTTAATTAAAACTATGAAAAGTGAGTGACACTTGATTTTCAGATATTCAGAGGTCTTAGATAAAACACACTCCGTATTCCCTGCTTCAAGGATTTTACAACCTAATGAGGAAGACAAATGTGTTGATAAATAATTTTAACATGAAACAAACTCTGGTTAAGTGCTACATTATAAATATAAAATAAGTACAATGAAGAAAAGGAAAATGTTTACAAAATATTGCAACAAAAGAACAATCTGGAAAAATGTTTTAGAGTGTGGTCAGTGTATAGTTTACTATATATAATAGGAAGAATATAATAATGTGTAAAAATGGATGGAAAGAACATAAATTAGAAGTAAAGATATGTAAAAGTATTGAATTATATACAAAAGTAACTACGGTTTGAGAGGCCAAATTGTTTTAAAATGTCGGAACACATTAGCTATTTATATCCTTAAAGCAGAGTCTTTTGTTTTTAGTTGACTGACTTTGCCCAGGCTGTAGGTCATTCTGTTCCAGTGGTTCTCAGCCCTAGCTGCACATCAGGATCACAGAAGCTTTTATAGCTTCTCCTGAATCAGACTCTCCAGGGGTGGGACTCAGGTATCTGTACTTTGAATAGGCACCTGTGATTCTCCTGAACAGCCTGAGTTAGGAATCATCCCTGTAATCCCTGTGGGGTGGAGGGAGCCTTTGCAGGAACCATCAATACAACAAATGATTCTGAAAGTGTCATTTCTTTGTTTTTGGAGCTCTGTGGCTTCTACAAAGAAGAGCATGTTTCATATTTATCTCTTTGTAACCATGCCAAGAAATTTCTTTGCAAATGGCTTTTATCGAAGTATTACATGAAAGATGTTAATCCTACTGTTAAATTTTAACACTAATTCTTTCAAGTACTAGGGCATTTCTTCTGATTTTATTGTAGGTACATAGATCCATAACAGAAGATAGAACTGGAAAGGACAAAATGGCACATGCAGGTCGCTTGTTAATGCATTTGTATGACTAATCTTCCTTCTATGAGGAGGAAATGTATTTTTAGCCCTCACATTTATATATCCGATGTTCCATTGTGAAAATGTTGTCACTTAGAAAATTTTAGTCCTCACTTAATTCATTCACTTGTTATCTATTATTAGCTTATCTATGCTTTTTTTCACTCCTTGTTTTGAAATCATTTTAGAATTACAGAAAAGTTGCAAAAATAGTAGAATTTACATATATTCTTCGCCCAGCTACCTCTAACTTTAACAACCTATATAATCAGAATACACTTATTAAAAATGAGGAAATTAACATTGAAACAATAAAATTAGGTGAACTACAAGTCGTATTTAAATTTAACTGTGTTTCCATGATTTGTCTGTTCCAGGATCCAACCCAGGACCCCACAACCCCACATTGTATTTAGTTGTCATGTCACCCTAGTTTCCTCCAATTTGTAACAGTTCCTTGTTCTCTCTCTCTCTTTTTTTTTTTTTTTTGTATTTCATTGCCTTGACTCTTTTGATGAGTACTAGTGAATTAATTTGTAGAATGTTTCTCATTTTTGGATTTGTGTGATATTTTCTTATAAGTACATTGAAGTTATTCACTTGGCAAGAATGTTGTAGAAGTGATCAGGTAGTACGTATGATGTTAATATGTTTATATTTCTCTGATTATTTGTATTAGTATGGACTTGTGGATACTTATTTTATGAACTGTAATCTGTGCTATCATTGATTTTGATGCTCAAGTTGTTCCAGCTTTAGTCACTGGCAGCTTCTTCTGATTGGATCCTGTGTCCTTTTGAAATGCCCCATTCTTTTAAAAGCTCTTCTTTTTCTGACATCACTAGATGTTCCAGACTCATCTTGTATTTTTCCTGCTCTAGTCCTGGAATCAGCCATTTCTCTATGAAGCTCTGATTCCTTTCACTGGAGAATGATATTTAGAAACCAAGATGTGAGTGGTGCTAGGGTGCCACTGCCCCCAGTCCCTCTCAGCAGAAAGAGCTGGGAAATATATGCATGTATTCTAAACCAAGCATACACATATACAGTACTTATTACTTACTTCTATAGCTATCAGTGTATCTGTGTGCCTCTCCCATTTTCTTATTTGTAACTTCTTTATCTAACAATAAAAACACTAGCTGCCATTATTTACAATCCTA